>NC_064619.1:570296593-570506926 GCF_023898315.1 Schistocerca nitens | reverse complement strand
GAGAGAGAGAGAGAGACAGGATGGAGAGAGAGAGAGAGAGAGACAGGATGGAGAGAGAGAGAGAGAGACAGGATGGAGAGAGAGAGAGAGAGAGACAGGATGGAGAGAGAGAGAGAGAGAGACAGGATGGAGAGAGAGAGAGAGAGAGACAGGATGGAGAGAGAGAGAGAGAGAGACAGGATGGAGAGAGAGAGAGAGAGACAGGATGGAGAGAGAGAGAGAGAGACAGGATGGAGAGAGAGAGAGAGAGACAGGATGGAGAGAGAGAGAGAGAGACAGGATGGAGAGAGAGAGAGAGAGACAGGATGGAGAGAGAGAGAGAGAGACAGGATGGAGAGAGAGAGAGAGACAGGATGGAGAGAGAGAGAGAGAGACAGGATGGAGAGAGAGAGAGAGAGACAGGATGGAGAGAGAGAGAGAGAGAGAGACAGGATGGAGAGAGAGAGAGAGAGACAGGATGGAGAGAGAGAGAGAGAGACAGGATGGAGAGAGAGAGAGAGAGAGACAGGATGGAGAGAGAGAGAGAGAGAGACAGGATGGAGAGAGAGAGAGAGAGAGACAGGATGGAGAGAGAGAGAGAGAGACAGGATGGAGAGAGAGAGAGAGAGAGACAGGATGGAGAGAGAGAGAGAGAGACAGGATGGAGAGAGAGAGAGAGAGACAGGATGGAGAGAGAGAGAGAGACAGGATGGAGAGAGAGAGAGAGAGACAGGATGGAGAGAGAGAGAGAGAGAGACAGGATGGAGAGAGAGAGAGAGAGACAGGATGGAGAGAGAGAGAGAGAGACAGGATGGAGAGAGAGAGAGAGAGACAGGATGGAGAGAGAGAGAGAGAGAGACAGGATGGAGAGAGAGAGAGAGAGAGACAGGATGGAGAGAGAGAGAGAGAGACAGGATGGAGAGAGAGAGAGAGAGACAGGATGGAGAGAGAGAGAGAGAGAGACAGGATGGAGAGAGAGAGAGAGAGAGACAGGATGGAGAGAGAGAGAGAGAGAGACAGGATGGAGAGAGAGAGAGAGAGAGAGACAGGATGGAGAGAGAGAGAGAGAGAGACAGGATGGAGAGAGAGAGAGAGAGAGACAGGATGGAGAGAGAGAGAGAGAGACAGGATGGAGAGAGAGAGAGAGAGAGACAGGATGGAGAGAGAGAGAGAGAGAGACAGGATGGAGAGAGAGAGAGAGACAGGATGGAGAGAGAGAGAGAGACAGGATGGAGAGAGAGAGAGAGACAGGATGGAGAGAGAGAGAGAGACAGATGAGAGAGAGAGAGAGAGAGAGAGAGAGAGACAGGATGGAGAGAGAGAGAGAGACAGGATGGAGAGAGAGAGAGAGACAGGATGGAGAGAGAGAGAGAGACAGGATGGAGAGAGAGAGAGAGACAGGATGGAGAGAGAGAGAGAGACAGGATGGAGAGAGAGAGAGAGACAGGATGGAGAGAGAGAGAGAGACAGGATGGAGAGAGAGAGAGAGACAGGATGGAGAGAGAGAGAGAGACAGGATGGAGAGAGAGAGAGAGACAGGATGGAGAGAGAGAGAGAGACAGGATGGAGAGAGAGAGAGAGACAGGATGGAGAGAGAGAGAGAGACAGGATGGAGAGAGAGAGAGAGAGACAGGATGGAGAGAGAGAGAGAGAGACAGGATGGAGAGAGAGAGAGAGAGACAGGATGGAGAGAGAGAGAGAGAGACAGGATGGAGAGAGAGAGAGAGAGACAGGATGGAGAGAGAGAGAGAGAGACAGGATGGAGAGAGAGAGAGAGAGACAGGATGGAGAGAGAGAGAGAGAGACAGGATGGAGAGAGAGAGAGAGAGACAGGATGGAGAGAGAGAGAGAGACAGGATGGAGAGAGAGAGAGAGAGACAGGATGGAGAGAGAGAGAGAGAGACAGGATGGAGAGAGAGAGAGAGAGACAGGATGGAGAGAGAGAGAGAGAGACAGGATGGAGAGAGAGAGAGAGAGACAGGATGGAGAGAGAGAGAGAGACAGGATGGAGAGAGAGAGAGAGAGACAGGATGGAGAGAGAGAGAGAGAGACAGGATGGGGAGAGAGAGAGAGAGACAGGATGGGGAGAGAGAGAGAGAGACAGGATGGGGAGAGAGAGAGAGACAGGATGGGGAGAGAGAGAGAGACAGGATGGGGAGAGAGAGAGAGACAGGATGGGGAGAGAGAGAGAGACAGGATGGGGAGAGAGAGAGAGACAGGATGGGGAGAGAGAGAGAGACAGGATGGGGAGAGAGAGAGAGACAGGATGGGGAGAGAGAGAGAGACAGGATGGGAGAGAGAGAGAGAGACAGGATGGGGAGAGAGAGAGAGACAGGATGGGGAGAGAGAGAGAGACAGGATGGGGAGAGAGAGAGAGACAGGATGGGGAGAGAGAGAGAGACAGGATGGGGAGAGAGAGAGAGACAGGATGGGGAGAGAGAGAGAGAGACAGGATGGGGAGAGAGAGAGAGACAGGATGGGAGAGAGAGAGAGACAGGATGGGAGAGAGAGAGAGACAGGATGGGGAGAGAGAGAGACAGGATGGGGAGAGAGAGAGAGACAGGATGGGGAGAGAGAGAGAGACAGGATGGGGAGAGAGAGAGAGACAGGATGGGGAGAGAGAGAGAGACAGGATGGGGAGAGAGAGAGAGACAGGATGGGGAGAGAGAGAGAGACAGGATGGGGAGAGAGAGAGAGACAGGATGGGGAGAGAGAGAGAGACAGGATGGGGAGAGAGAGAGAGACAGGATGGGGAGAGAGAGAGAGACAGGATGGGGAGAGAGAGAGAGACAGGATGGGGAGAGAGAGAGAGACAGGATGGGGAGAGAGAGAGAGACAGGATGGGGAGAGAGAGAGAGACAGGATGGGGAGAGAGAGAGAGACAGGATGGGAGAGAGAGAGAGACAGGATGGAGAGAGAGAGAGACAGGATGGAGAGAGAGAGAGACAGGATGGAGAGAGAGAGAGACAGGATGGAGAGAGAGAGAGACAGGATGGAGAGAGAGAGAGACAGGATGGAGAGAGAGAGAGACAGGATGGAGAGAGAGAGAGACAGGATGGAGAGAGAGAGAGACAGGATGGGAGAGAGAGAGAGACAGGATGGAGAGAGAGAGAGAGACAGGATGGAGAGAGAGAGAGAGACAGGATGGAGAGAGAGAGAGAGACAGGATGGAGAGAGAGAGAGAGACAGGATGGAGAGAGAGAGAGAGACAGGATGGAGAGAGAGAGAGAGACAGGATGGAGAGAGAGAGAGAGACAGGATGGAGAGAGAGAGAGAGACAGGATGGAGAGAGAGAGAGAGACAGGATGGAGAGAGAGAGAGAGACAGGATGGAGAGAGAGAGAGAGACAGGATGGAGAGAGAGAGAGAGACAGGATGGAGAGAGAGAGAGAGACAGGATGGAGAGAGAGAGAGAGACAGGATGGAGAGAGAGAGAGAGACAGGATGGAGAGAGAGAGAGAGACAGGATGGAGAGAGAGAGAGAGACAGGATGGAGAGAGAGAGAGAGACAGGATGGAGAGAGAGAGAGAGACAGGATGGAGAGAGAGAGAGAGACAGGATGGAGAGAGAGAGAGAGACAGGATGGAGAGAGAGAGAGAGACAGGATGGAGAGAGAGAGAGAGACAGGATGGAGAGAGAGAGAGAGACAGGATGGAGAGAGAGAGAGAGACAGGATGGAGAGAGAGAGAGAGACAGGATGGAGAGAGAGAGAGAGACAGGATGGAGAGAGAGAGAGAGACAGGATGGAGAGAGAGAGAGACAGGATGGAGAGAGAGAGAGACAGGATGGAGAGAGAGAGAGACAGGATGGAGAGAGAGAGAGACAGGATGGAGAGAGAGAGAGACAGGATGGAGAGAGAGAGAGACAGGATGGAGAGAGAGAGAGACAGGATGGAGAGAGAGAGACAGGATGGAGAGAGAGAGAGACAGGATGGAGAGAGAGAGACAGGATGGAGAGAGAGAGACAGGATGGAGAGAGAGAGACAGGATGGAGAGAGAGAGACAGGATGGAGAGAGAGAGACAGGATGGAGAGAGAGAGACAGGATGGAGAGAGAGAGACAGGATGGAGAGAGAGAGACAGGATGGAGAGAGAGAGACAGGATGGAGAGAGAGAGACAGGATGGAGAGAGAGAGACAGGATGGAGAGAGAGAGACAGGATGGAGAGAGAGAGACAGGATGGAGAGAGAGAGACAGGATGGAGAGAGAGAGACAGGATGGAGAGAGAGAGACAGGATGGAGAGAGAGACAGGATGGAGAGAGAGAGACAGGATGGAGAGAGAGAGACAGGATGGAGAGAGAGACAGGATGGAGAGAGAGACAGGATGGAGAGAGAGACAGGATGGAGAGAGAGACAGGATGGAGAGAGAGACAGGATGGAGAGAGAGACAGGATGGAGAGAGAGACAGGATGGAGAGAGACAGGATGGAGAGAGAGAGGATGGAGAGAGAAGAAACTGTTGCCCACCAACAGAATAGTATCGAAATTTCTGCACAGAAAGCGAAGACTTTATAACCCCACAGATTTTAGGTGTCCTCAAAGAATCATTTTGGTTTGAAAGTTCACCCATCCCGTAAATGTCTCCTAGAAGCAGGCAGGAAAGTAGTACGTAAAACACGATATTACACTATCTGGTCGAAAGTATCGAGACACCACTATGTTATGCGGGATTTGCCACGATGTCACGAGACGAACCTATCAGTATAAAAGGAGGTGGGACTATTGTGTTGTCAGTAGAGAGGCAGTAACAGTCACTGGATGTCACCTGAGTAAAATTCATTGAGGATATTTCAGTCATCCTAAAGCTGCCCAAGTCGACTGTTGGTCATGTGACTTAAGTGGGAACGTGAAGGAAGAACCACAGTTAAACACCAGGAAGACCTCATACGGACAGGGACCGTCGAGCATTTCGTAAAGTGGTTGAATGAAATCACATCGAATCAGCGAAAGGAATCACTTGTGACATCCGTAGTGTTACCAGCAGCCCTGCTAGTATTATGTGCTCATGGAGTTAAAAAGAATGGGCTACAATGATGAAGCAGCACCTCATAAGCCACACATTTCTGTAGTCAATGCTAAGAGTGACTTGAGATTCTAGAAAGAGCGACGGATGGATGACAGTCATTTGGAGTAACGAATCACACTATATCTTGGTCCAATTCGATGCAAGGGCTTGGGTTTGACGGAAGCCTGGTACTATATGAAGTGCCAACAATGAAGTAAGGAGGAAGATGGCGTGTTAGCTATGGAGTGTTTTTCACGATTACTGTGTAGAGCATCAATTGCTACTAAGAGAACCCAACTGCCAGAGGATACAGACACCAGCATTGTGTACTGTGGACAGGAAAGAAACGGTTTGGATGCTTTTGTATCAGCATGACAATGCACCCTACGATGAAGCAGATTCAGAGAATGGTTTGTGGAAATTCTCGACCTGAAGCCAATGAACCACATTTAGGATGAGTCAGAACGCTGACTTCGCTCCAGACCCCAGCATCCAACATCACTACCTTTTGTTTCGTCTCTTGAGGAAGAATGGGCTGTTACTCGTGATGACATTGTGGCCCACAGAAGAGATGAAGTCTTCGTCAGGGCGAAAATGGACACCCCCAATACCATTATCAGACATGAGTCGCCTCCGTTCGACACACCAGATGGGCTCCATGGTGTACTTTGACCACGACACAGTTCTAGCATGGGAAGTCCGACCCTACCACCCACAGATTTCGATCACTTTTGTCATATTAGTCGGGGGACATGCAAAACTACCGCCCATGAAACTGTAACTCACTACACTTCCATTAAAAAATCGATGTGGAAGGTCAAGACGCAGCGTCAACTATGGACAACGTGAACTCAAAACACCAATTTACGCATTTCCGAAAAAATCTAAGAATTAGCATTTTCGAGGCGTTGGTCAGTTAAAAAGAGAATTCCTCCTCAGGTATATCTGTGGCGCATCGAAATCCCAAACCCTCTGAGTTGTTAGTGTACATAAAATGTCATTTTCACGTGTTCTAGCGATTCCGCATGGTCCGTAACTGATTCTGCACCATGACCCATTACTTCGAATCTTTTTAACCGAAGCATACGAAGACAACAAGTGCTCTAACCTGGTTTCCAAGAAACTTTCCGCAGCGGAAGAGGAGTCAAAAGAAGCGAACACCTGTTTCGGCTTCTCCGCTGATTACCATTTTCGATAAAATGACGGTCAAAGTTTTCTAAGTAATTTAGATGCCTTTTAGGGTGCGATGCTCTCAGCCGAAATGGTGGCACCTTGGTTACTGTAGTGGTCTGTCACCTAATTGTTTCTGAGAAATCTGATAATTTGGGTTTTCGATCCGCCGCAGGTATACTTTAGGAGAAATTCTCTTGTTAACTGGGCAACGCCTCGAAAACACTAATTCTTTGATTTCTCGGAAATGCATAAATTGGTGTGTTCATATGATTCCACCTTGCCCGCAGTGGACACTGCGTCTTTACCTTCCACATAGATTTTTTCAATGGAAGCGTAGTGACTTGTCAAGAGATACAGTGGCGTTGTAATAACTATAAAATTACAACTGGGTTCCACAATAACAATTCACAATAAGTGTCATACCTTTATTATGTGTGTCTGTATGGTGTTTTCAGGGGTTACAGCTTTTTAAATTCTCTTATTCTTATATTTCATTCTTATACCAATTACAAAATTGTTAAAGCTTTCGTGGCCACTTGTTGACAAACTGCCTATTGGCTTCTGTATCGGGTTCTTCGGCCAACGTTCATCTAATACCAATTCTTATATTAATTGTTATATTCTATTCTTACGTTTACTCGTCAGGAAGATTTGGTGCAGTCCCTTGGACGATACCGATCGTAGAAATATTAGGAACAGAGAGCGTCCGAACAGCACGAGCGAGCAGTGACATTTCTTCGCATGAATCTCACTCCGGAAAAACGTCGTTACCATTGCTGAGGATTTCACGCGTTGGCAATAATTTAGCGGCAAAATACGCATGACGAATCACTTTTCCGGAAACTGGCTGCAATTTGTTATGAATCAAGATAAACTACAGGAATATCACCGAAAATAGTTTCAAATAATTATCTCTTTTTTAAATTTATTCACCATACATACAATTAGTAGACGAAAAGGTACAACGGTATTTCAGTATACACTCTGGTAATCTAAGTACTTGGGCAGATAAACGAGAAACAAAAATAATATACGGGTTTCGAAAATGTGGCACAAAACTTAAGCTGCAACGCTAGCCACTGTGCTGCTGCTTCGGGCTAACTATATACTCGGTACAGGGCATATTAAGTCCCTCGATAACTTTAACCGACGTTTTGTTAGAAAATTTAGAGTATCTACGGATAAGCCTCGACACATGTTCTTTTCTGGGAAATGGGGTTACCGTTCTCGCCGTATTCTCCTCGTTCATGTTCTAAACCCTTTCTCAGGAATGAATCTAGTGGTCTTCAACTAGTATGGCCAAGATCGCCTAAACCTGTGGGTCACAGTGTCTGGCCTCTTTGGAATGTGTCTCAGCCAGTCGTTAGTAGTAAGGCATATTTCCTAACTAATTATATTTGCATCATAAACTGGTCATGACTTAGTAAATCAATTAAGATTGGTAAAATTTAGCGATCTCTAACATGTTTACGTGTATTTATAAAATATGATTAACCACTGCCCAGTAGATGAGTAGGGGGTATACACTGGAGGGAGAAGAATGTGGTATTTGAGGTTTGCCGACGACGTGTTCCCTTTAGCAACAGAAGAAAAAAACAATTACAGGATGCAGTGGACAGCACTGAAGCTGATGGAAATCAACACAGTAATAACGGCACTAGGAGGAAATGAAAACTAAAGCTAATGTTTCACGGAAAAATATTAGAAAACGTGTAAAGCTTGAAATACCGTAAGAGGTAAGATAGAAACGGATTGAAACATAAGCACAGAAGTTAAAACGAGGATACCAATGACGAATGAGGCAGTTTGTAAGGAAAGCAGAATTTTCTACGGCAATATAACCCAATATTTGACGAAAAAGACGAATAAAATGTTTTGTACGGAGTATCCTCTTATATGGTGCTGTAACATGGAGCAGACAAAGAAACACGGAATAAAGGCTACAAGCTTTTGAGATGTGGACATGGAGGAGGATGGAAAGAATAAGCTGGATGGATAGAGAGAAAAGTCAAGCAGTACAGAGAATAACGGGAGAGCAACGATAGTTACTGCCAGTAATAAAAAAGAAAGGAAGCGATTTGACATGTACTACGAAAGAAGGAGCCTATAAAAACAGTCTCAGAGGGGTTCATGGAAGCGGAGGTGAGGGACGAAGAGACTGTGGATAACGTGCTATACAGCAGCATCAGGAAGGACGCAGTTGACTTAATGAATTATTGTATTTTGATTAATAAATCTGCACGGATAAACGATTTCTTTGTTGGTAAACGATTATGGCACGCTTCCCCTACATGGGCGGTGCAGTGGGAGCACCGCACCTGGGCGTCGGCTCCACGGAGCTGCTGAGCGCACCATCCATCTATCTACACTCGGAGTTACTATGTTATTTATTTTATTTCCCACATAAACACGGCCAACATATCCTCTTCACATCAGTGAAAGGTTTCGCACCTAACAACACGTTACACAACGGAAAGTTACATACTTATGAGTAGTATCATAGAAGACTGTCGCACTCATGAAAGCATAGGAAGGGAGGTGTCTATACCTTGAGGTATCGATACCCCGATAAAAACATAGTTCATATGTTGTCGGTTTAAGCCTCTTTAACTCTTTTTACAATCCAGATGTAACAGATAACACCCAAATTTATCAAAGCATTTGAAATTATTTTTTCTGGCTAATAAAACTTTTCATGCCATATCGCACTGATTAATTTTTTGAGTCATCAGGCTTAAGACTTGTTTGATGAGGACCGCCACGAATTCCTCTCGTGCCGAACTCCAGAGTTCAGTGTAGTATGCACGGTGGTCCACTGATAGTGACCGGGCCAAATATCTCATGAAATAAGCATCAAACGAAAACACTAAGAACGAAACCCGTCTAGTTTGAAGGGGCAAACCAGATGGCGCTATGGTTGGCCCGCTAGATGGCGCTGCCATAGGTCAAACGGATATCAACTGCGTTTATTAAAACAGGAACCCCCATTTATTACATATTCGTGTAGTACGTAAAGAAATATGAATGTTTTTGTTGGACCACTTTTTTCGCTTTCTGATAGATGGCGCTGTAACAGTCACAAACGTATAAGTACGTGGTATCAAGTAACATTCCGCCAGTGAGGACGGTATTTGCTTCTTGATACATTACCCGTGTTAAAATGACCCGTTTGCCAATTGCGGAAAAGGTCGATATCGTGTTGATGTATGGCTATTGTGATCAAAATGCCCAACGGGCGTGTGCTATGTATGCTGCTCGGTATCCTGGACATCATCCAAGTGTCCGGACCCTTCGCCGGATAGTTACGTCATTTAAGGAAACAGGAAGTGTTCAGCCACATGTGAAACGCCAACCACGGCCTGCAACAAATGACCAAGTAAGTGTTTTAGCTGCTGTCGGGGCCAATCCGCACATAAGTATCAGACAAATTGCGCGAGAATTGAGAATCTCAAAAACGTCGTTGTTGAGAATGCTAAATCAATATCGATTGCACCCGTACCATATTTCTATGCACCAGGAATTGCATGGCGACGAATTTGAACGTCGTGTACAGTTCTGTCACTGGTAACAACAGAAATTACGGGACGATGACAGATTTTTTTGCACGCGTTCTATTTGCGACGAAGCGTTATTCACCAACAGCGATAACGTAAACCGGCATAATATGCACTATCGGGCAACGGAAAATCCACGATGGCTGCGACAAGTGGAACATCAGCGACCTTGGCGGGTTAATGTATGTTGCGGCATTATGGGAGGCAGGATAACTGGCCCCCATTTTATCGATGGCAATCTAAATGGTCTGGTTTTCTACGTAATGTTCTACCGATGTTACTAAAAGATGTTACTACAAGATGTTTCACTGCATGACAGAATGCTGATGTACTTCCAACATTATGGATCTCCGGCGCACAGCTCGAGTGCGATTGAAGCGGTATTGAACAGCATATTTCATGACAGGTGGATTGGTCGTCGAAGCACCATACAATGGCCCGCACGTTCACCGGATTTTACGTCCGCGAATTTCTTTCTGTGGGGAAAGTTGAAGGATATTTGCTATCGTGATCCACCGACAACGCCTGACAACATGCGTCACGGCGTTGCCAATACATGTGCGAACATTACGGAAGGCGAACTACTCGCTGTTGAGAGGAATGTCGTTACACGTATTGCCAAATGCATTGAGGTTGACGGACATCATTTTGAGCATTTATTGCATTAATGTGGTATTTACAGGTAATCACGTTGTAACAGCATGCGTTCTCAGAAATGATAAGTTCACAAAGGTACATGTATCACTTTGGAACAACGGAAATAAAATATTCAAACGTACCTACGTTCTGTATTTTAATTTAAAAACCTACCTGTTACCAACTGTTCATCTGAAATTGTGATGCATATGTTTGTGACTATTACAGCGCCATCTATCAAAGCGAAAAAAGTGGTCCAACTAAAACATTCATATTTCTTTACCTACTACACGAATATGTAATAAAAAATGGGGGGTTCCTATTTAAAGAAACCCAGTTGTTATCCGTTTGACCTATGGCAGCGCCATCTAGCGGGCCAACCATAGCGCCATCTGGTTTCCCCCTTCAAGCATAGAGTAGTTTCGTTCTTTCTAGTGTTTTCGTTTGACGCTTATTTCGTGAGATATTTGGCCCTGTCATGATCAATGGACCACCCTGTATATTCCAATGTTTGTTAAATGTGTACGTGAATGTAGACTTCCCGGCATATGCAGTTGATGAAAACTTCTCTGGTTTCCAGATAGGTGGCAGTATTATAAAACCGCGACATTTCGACGAGTGACATATCTTCGGCGAAGTTGTAAGCTTTTGCGGATCCTACTTGTACCTGTAGTGTGCCCCCTTCCAACTGACTCAGAGAGGCAGGGTACAGAGGCCGGCGGAGCTGTAACTGCGGTGGTGGGGGGTAGCGGGCGCGTCGTTCGCATCTGTCAGGGCATTCTGACCCTGTCTCGGGAGGCGGACGGTGGTGGGCGCGCTCTCGACGAATTGCCTCCTGGAGTCAGGTGCAGAGGGGCACACCCCACATATAAGTAGGACAGAACCAATAAAACCTACACATTTCGCCAGAAGATGAGTATGTCGCATCGAAACGTCGTCTGGTGGCAAACCTGAGAGCTTTTTATCAATCGTTTTTTGAATGTATTCCACTCTGTCTTTCCCTATAGTTTTCACCGTCTCCACCTTTTAGTACCACGGAAATTATTCCTGATGTCTTTGGTTGGTTGGGGGTTAAAGGGCTGAACAGTGAGACTGTCAGCCGCCGCCCCCCCCCCCCCCCCCCCCCAAATCAAGAGTGAGTTCATCTGGACTTAGTGAAGGCCGTCAAAAATTTGATCTAATTGTGACAAAATGGGGAAGTAGTAAACATGAGGCACAAAATTATATAGATGCCAGGGCTAAGAAGTAAGTATATGCCAGAGGGATGGTTGGATTGTAAAAACAGAGTTGAAGAGGCTGAAACCGATGCATGTCAACTGTTTTTATCAGAGTATCGATACCTCAAGGCATCGACACTTTCCTTCCTACACTTTCATGAGTACGACAGTTTTATACCAGGGTTCTCCCATGGCTCAACGTTGGTGAGAGAAACTCCAATCGCCTATCCGACTACGGGCAAAGACAGTTACAGATTGAAGGATGCCTTCTAGTCGGGATATACGTAATAGTGAAACTGCTGAGGCTAAAAAGTAATGGTTATCAGTTGGATCGACAAAAAATTAGGCTATGGAATAATTAGGTCAGTAGGTGGTCAGGGTTCTGCATCAGACAGCCGCCGGGACTGTACCTTCCACAGCCCTCTCTCCGTCCTCCAGTCCGTTCCAGCCAAAGTGCTGAAGAGAGAATAGCACCCACTAATCATTGGAGTTGTTCTATAAAAAGGGAAAATAGGATGCTGCAAAAAAAAAAAAGGGGGGGGCTAACCACACCTAAAAGCAACCGCAGCAGAGTGGGAGGGGGATGACCGAGGCAGCTGGCAAAGGGGGCAGTGTCAAACGTCCCCCAGATAGAGATGCGCCAACTTCAACCACCCTGCCGCCAGGTCACAGATTGGTGCGTCAGTTAGTATCGTTTCTGTCTTGCATGTTTGTATTCCCGTTGCTATGGGTTTACTTACCGATTGTCATTTTTATTTGTACTTCACTGTTGCTATTTAAGTTTAGATATTGTTATTTTGTCGTTTGGAGATTAGGAGCTGTGGACGCTAAAAAATGGTGCCAAGTGGAGAAATTTGAACATTTGACATATGCCGAGGAGGCAAAACATTATGACCACCTGCTTAATAGCTCGTTTGACCGTCTTTGGAACGAAATATATCACTGATTCTGCGTAGCAGGGATCCGACAGTATGTTCGTATGTTTGTGGAGGTATGTGGCATTAGATGTCTACGTACAGGTCATGTGATTCGCGTAAACAGGCAGCTGATTTGCATAAGCGGTGATAGCTATCCAGATGGGTTCCACAGGATTTATATGAGGCGAATTTGGTAGCCGAGACAACATGAATTCACTATAATCCTCCTCAAACCACTGCAGTACGGTTCTGTGTCCGAGACACGGACAATTATACTGCTGAAGCATGACGTCGCTGTCGGGGAAGACATGGTAGGATGCAGGTGGTTCGCAGCTGTCAGCGTGTCTTTGATTACTACCACAGGTCCAATGCAAGCGCTGGAGACTGTCTCCCATAGCATGAGACTGCTCCCACCAGCTTGCATCCGTCGCGCGCTGCACGTTTCAAGCAGCCCTTCACCTCGATGAATGCGTTTGTGGAGACAAGCGACCTAGTGCAACAAGAATGTGATTCACCCGAAGAGCCAACAGGTTTCCATTGATCGGCGGTCGAATCCTAATGCTCCCGTGCCCACTGCAATCTTAACTGACGGGTCGCTGCGTCATCATGTGAACAGGTAGGGGTGGTCTGCTGCGGAGCTCCATGTTTTCAGCGGTGTGCGCTGAAACAACTGCGGGCACCAGCATTGTGCTCTTTCGGCAGAGATGAGAGATCACCATCTATCCTATACTTTACAGCAGACAAGCCCCCAAACCCCACTTTCTGCAAAATGTCGTGGACGTCCAGCTATTTAGGGCCTAGTGTTAGTTCCACTGTCATCTTACCTCTTCCCGTAGATGCTCACGACTGTAGCACGTGAACATTCCCTCAGCTTCGCCGTCATCGAGGCACTCGTTCACAGGCTCTGCGTAATAATTTGCGCTTTGCCAAAGTTGCTTATCGCAATGGATTTCCACATTTGCAGACCACTTCTTCGCGGTGATACCCCGTCTGTGTGGTCAGTTTGCATACTTTTGTTACCAAAACGACAGCATCGAATGTCGCGGTAGGCAGTGGTCGTAATGTTTTGGCTATCAGTGTACTATTCTGTTTGAGATCAACAGAGCAGCTGAGGCGGCCAGAAACATTTGCGCCAAGTATATGGATAATGTCACTGGACAGAGCGGGACAAGAAAATGGTTCTCTCGATTTGAAGAGGATCTTTTGACATTAGTGATTCTCCAGGTTCAGGTAGCCTAAAACACATTAACCCGGCGAAACAGAAACCCTGTGGTATACTACGAATTGCTTCCTGGAGGTGCAACCATCGCTGCTGACATTTATTGTCAACAACTGAGACGACTTGCAGACGCAGTCCATAAACAACGAACAGGAAGACTCTGAAGTGATGCTACTTCACGATAACGCCAGCCCGAGTTCTGACAAACACTGTACAGGAACAGGGTTGGTAAGCCATTTCGCAATCACCTTATTCACCTGATCCTGCGCCCTCAGATTTTCACCCTTTCCGCTCTGACTAACAACATTCAAGGAACTTCCTTTCCGGTTGAAAATGTGCTCCGGAGATGGCTCGACGAGTTCTTCGCCTTAAAACCACGTGATTTCACAAAATCTAAAGGTTGCCCCAGCGTTGGCAGACTTGTTAATAGTGAGAGTATCTTATTTACGACTAAAGTCTCTGATTTGTATCTTTTGTGTTTATTAAACTTGTGGAAAAAACGCTACGAACTTACGCACCAACCCAATATATTATTCAGTGAACATTGCCTACATTTCATTGGCGAACGAAGGGTGACAAAGACGCGATCATCAATGGCGTAAAAATTGCTGGAGGGTGGATCCTCTAGTTACAGATGCTTATTTTAAAATTTGTCGGTATGGCGGCATGACAACCCGGTGTTGTGAAGAATAGAAGCGGCCCGCACAAGCGACTGAGAGCAGAGCCTCTCCCATTGTTGATTTACACCGGTCGTTCACCAACAGCGGATGCATATTCAGCGTCATTCAGGCCGTGCCCTCTCCGACAGCCTTCGTTTACGTATCGTTTCGTAGACCTAAGCTGCTCGAGTTCTATAGCATGTTAGTAACGCGACTAATTACAACAACGAAAGGTAAGCCCTGTCTTCAAAGATGGTCATAGTAACCGGGTGGAAAGAAAATTTGGTAAGTATACGAAGAGGTTTTTCGTAAATTCCGAACGGAATAAGTGCTGCGGCCGTTTAAAAACTGAATAGTAGAATCGTGGCTGAACAAAATTTTTGCTCACCTGTCTAAGAAGATTAAGAAATGAATGCATAACTGCAGGAAAATGACAGCACCTGTTTTCCAAACTTTTAAAGAGCGATTTCTAGACTTTTAAATACATTTCGTCGCAAATATGCCAAATGAGTACTCCAAGACAGTGTCTAAAGCAAGAAGAGAAGCTACTAGGACGACCCAGAACGCTTACCCTAGTTCGGAGATCCAAATGATCTAAAACATTTTGAAATGAACTAAAGGTAATAGTTTTTTGTAAACTGATGATGGGTCTGTTCCTGGCAAAAAATCTTCGTTTTCTGCTGTGAAGAAGCGGAGAAAGACGTGTGTGAAAATGGAATTATTTTGATGGAAGGGGCTACTGATTGTTGCTCGAAATGGTTCAAACAATTCTATATCGTACCGGTTGACATCGGAAGCACAGAAGAGGTTTTTTCGGTTTTATTTGCTTTTCTCCCACACGAATGCGTAAATATATGACTGAAAAATCAGACGTCTGGTTGATTACCGAAAACTACAGTGCTAGACTGACATGGCTATAATTAAAACAATGTGAACAGCGTTCTTCGAAACATCGCTTTCCCGTTGCAATTTTCACTTCAACCATTGTGTGAAGAAGAAAATACTTTGACTTGTATTAACGGAGGAATACGGAGATGGAGAATAAGTCCGACTGTTTTGCCGCATGTGCGCTGCAACGGCACATCTTCCACCAGTGTTGATGTAGCGTGGATGGTGATAATGGAGGAAATACCCAGTGGAGATCATGAAATTCGCAGATTATATGGTCGACCAACTGATAGAAAATCCTAGTATATCAACTGAAATGTGGAATGTTTTTAACCACAGCACAGGAGCACGATAACCATGCAAGGTCGGCATACGAAACTGAACAACGGACGTCAGTAAATCATAAACATCCAAACACACAATTTCTGATAAACTGAAGTTGAAAGCAGTAAATGCTATCTTTGAAATTTAAGAAAGAGATTACACTGGCCTGCCTCTTCAAACAGAAACAAAGTTACGCAGACATTGACAAAAGGTTAAAGGACATAAGAATATACAAAGAATCCCTGTGGTTTTAAGAAGTAGTTTAAAATATCTGCCTTACTTACACGAAACTCAGCGAGAAAATTAGTAATATAAGAAGTTTAATCATTTGCTGCAGTGAAGTTAAAAATAAAATTAAAAGGTGGAAACAGAAAAGTGTTAAACATGACTGTACTATGTGCATAACGGGTCCTAATCCTGGATAAAATGCGAAAATATGTAATGGTAAATGCGAAAATATGTAATGGTCAGCAGAGCCAACAGTAGCGTTGCGACTACCCCCCTCCCCCTCCTCCCACACGCCTCAAATAGCTGTGGTCGGCAACACCACGTTGACATCGCGGGTCGCGAAAGCCACGGTCGAAAAGCCCACGAAACCGCTCGGGGAGGGGACAGCTGTGGAATCAATGGTGCGATCCTTGCGTGATCAGGGGCTAACACTGTACGGGTAACTGACGACCCTCCACAAGGACTGGGTACCATGGCCGACACCCTGACTCCCTCCCCAGGGCCTAAATATTCTGTGAAAGTTTTGGGAAGGTGAAGATAAACAGATTTTGGCACGAAACATAACCAAAATGTTTCTTGTAAAATAATGGTCAAAAATAGTTCATAAGCGACGTCGTCTATCCTACGACCGAGCTAGGTTGTCAGTAGGAAATCTGTTTAAGAAAGTAAGTTTGCGAAGAGACACAGGTAGTCAGACTTCAGCACAGGAAAGGAGGAAGTACCGTACTGCACTTGCTTGGGGCCCCACGCTCGCCTGGTGCATACTCTTGAGTTGTGAGCCCCTTAGGGTACCGTCCGCTTTGTTTCTACATATTTCTGAATGGCATAACATCAAGGAGATACATTTAGCGTTCCATTAAAATCTATATTGTCCCCCATTTACCGAAGACCTTTCACAGTGTGAAGGAAATTCTTGAACAACGCTGAAGTTGTATGAATTTAGCTTTGTTAAACTAATACTTTTTATTTATGTTATGGAAAGGAGATACCTTTGTTGAGAGTCATTGGCTGCCAGTACGATTTTCAGGCCGTGTTTGCGAACCTTCACACTCAGTTTAGCAGAGCTTATGTTATCCCTATTCCAAGGCCATATCTCAAACGTCACTAGACCCATATTCTGGACGTAACATATGTACTTCTCAGTATAACGGATCCGCTTGCCCTAGGATTTTGCAAACAGCTGGCGATGTGTGCGAATCTCTCAGTTTGTTGCGTAGGGTTTTAGTTCACAACGCGTCCTTAACATTCGACGAGATATGGCTGTGCACATTTTTAAAGGCCCATTTATTTGAGAAAGTATTTAGGCTGCATTTTACTAAGGATGTCAACGCTAGCAGATGTAAGGTTAAGCGGGATTTACATCTACATAATACTCAGGAGGGTACTCCTGGTATCCGTTCCCAGTAGCGAATGGCGCGATGATCGTCGGGAACACTATTTATTAGCTCTCATTTCTTCAATTTTCTCGCCGTGGTCATTTCGCGAGATGTATGTGGGAGGTTGTGATATGAGGCTCTACTCTTCCAGGAAAGTCTTCTAGAAATTTCAATTGTAAAGTTCTCCGCAATGTAATCTCTGCCACCGGAGTGTATTGAGCATCTCTGTAATGCTCTCGCTCCGACTAAAGGATCACGTGACGAAACGTGCCGCTGTTCGTTGGATATATTCTCTCTCTCTCTCTCTCTCTCTCTCTCTCTCTCTCTCTCTCTCTCTCTCTCTGCCTGGTAAGGATCACAGATTAAAGAATACTCCCCAGAATAGGACGAACAAGCTCCTTGTAATCACTTCCTTCGTGGGCGAGTTACATTTTAGTGTCTGTGTATGGGAGGGGGGGGGGGGCGCAATATGTTACATTTATGATCAGAGCCAACTACATTACTCATCAGTCCTCTGCTGATCAGTCTGGAAATCTATACTGTCTTCTGTCGTTGCTGCTTTCTTATTGACACTCCATCGGCAAACAAGGAGCTTCCTGCGCTTTCTACTATATCATTTACGTATATTTTAAACATTAACTATCCTGTAAGACTTGCAGTTGGTACGCCAGAAACTACCGTTATACTGTAGATTTTGTTCCATTTTGTTACGCAACAAAGCCAGGTTTCATGGGCGACAACATTGTTTAGATCTACCAGTAGGCCTATTGTTTCGTTAGCTTATAATTCAGTTGCCGTCTTAGACTTACTAAATAAAAACTAGACCGCGAAATTGGCGCTAGTGTCGCGTCACCACATTGAACGTGATACAAGCCGCCATTTGCAGGCAAACAGTGCATAAACATGGTTCGTTCGTGTGCTGCTTTTAACTGCAACAGTAAGAATGGAAGCAAAGAGGAAGACGGAAACAATGTTACATTTCACAGGTCAGTCATTTCTGGTTGTTTGTTACTTTCGATTACTTGTATATAGCATTTTCATGAAGAAATAATACATCACGAGCGTTTGCTTTTGTTTAGGTTTCCCCTTACAAATGATTGTCTAAATCGGAAATGGATAGTTGCTACTTAGAGAACTTCCAACCGACAGCAAATCATTTGCTATGCTCTCTTCATTTTGAATAGGATTGTTACATGGAAAATTATGTAAATAGACGTCAACTGAAGGACGATGCTATACCGACAGTGTTTGGATTTGCAACTCATTTGAAAAAGGTATAGTGTCCTGGAAATCGTGCAGTATAGGCCTAGGTTAAATAGTGTGGACATACTGTCTGAGTGTATAATTTTGAACGTTCCTTTTCCAGGTTACCAAGGCAAGAAAACCTCCAAAGCCAAGAAATGTTGAGACAGCAGAAAACGCGTGTGTTGATGTACACGTTTCTGGTTACACTGGAGACCAAAATTATTCATTTCCATCAAGTCCAAGTAAGCTGAAGGAAAAGTTCGAAAAAATTGTAGAAAGGAAGGAAGCAAAAATTGTGCAGTATATCAATATGTTAAATACAGTGATCAAAAAGTGCAAAAGACAGACGCAGAAGATTTGCAAAATATTTTAAAAGAACTAAAAGTTAAAAACTTAGTAAACGCTAAAGTAATCTCGCTTATTAACGCTACTCACAGTGACATGTTATTGGAGATCCTAGATAGAAGAAAAAACAGATGACAGCAATATTCGGATAGGTTAAAAGCTTTTGTTATAACTTTAAATTTTTATTCACCTGCTGCTTACAGGTATGTTTGCAGCAAATTTAATTTATCCCTACCACATCCAAGTACCTTACGGGGATGGTACAATAGTGTTGAAGGTTTGCCAGGTTTTACGTCAGAAAGTTTTCACATTATAAAGGCAAGAGTTGCAAAATCGTCTCGTGAAGTGTTGTGTGTTAATGTTTGACGAAATGTCAATGAAAAAGTGTTTTGAGTGGGATGGAAGTGAATTAGTAGGCTATGTTAATTATAGGTGTGTGTCAACAACATCAGGACTAGAGGGTGTTGAATGTAAAGAAGCATTAGTTCTTATGGCAGTAGGTGTCAACGATCATTGGAAAACCCCTATAGGATACTCATGATGTTTCTGCCTGGGAGAAGAAAACAATTATTGAAATGGCCTTTACAATGTTGTATGATGTAAATGTCAGTGTGTTAGCTGTTACTTGTGATGGACATTCCACTAATATTGCTATGGCAAAGGAGTTAGGGGGCAATTATTGCTGTTGAAGATATGAAACCCTATTTTTCTCATCCTGTTACAGGTAACAATGTATATATAATTTTAGATCCTTGCCATATGATCACGTTAGTTAGAAATATGTTTGGTACATATAAGAATTTAGTTGTTGGGAGTGGAAGGAAAGTCTCCTGGCAATATGTAGAAAAGCTGCATTATACACAAGAAAGGGAGGGGCTTACTCTAGCTAATGAACTGAAATTATTGCACCTGACCCTTGGACAACAAAAAATGAAAGTGAAGTTAGCAGTCCACGTATTGAGTGCTTCAGTTAGTTCTGCACTGCAATACTTATGCTGCGATTTAAAATTAGAGGAATTTCAGGGATCTGAAGGATCAGCAGACTTTTGTCTTGTTTTTGATCAAATATTTCATATGTTCAATTCAAAAAAATCCTTTGGCTAAGGGGTACAAAGCACCAATACGGGAGAGTAATAAGTGTGTTTGGGAGCCTTTCCTTGAGACAGTAGCTGGTTATTTGACATCCCTGAAAGATACAAATGGGAAGCTATTACGTAAAGGTAACAGGAAGACAGCTATACTTGGGATATTAGCACTGTGTGAAACTATTAAAGGCTTGTATAATGATATAATCATGACAAAGATGAACTACTTTCTGATGTACAAGTTTAGCCAGGATGATATGGAAATGTATTTTTCTTTAGTCAGATCTAGGTTAGGATGGAATAACAATACATCCAACCTGCAATTCAGAGAGCATATAGGAACCTCCTTTCAAATGAGGCCAGACTTAAGGCAATTGCTAACTGCTGAAGTAAAAGAAACTTACTGCACAACAGACAAATCTTGTAAGATCCGGAGGAACAGCTTCAAAACTAAAGATACTAAATGTAACCGTAAAGAAACCGTTGAAGGATAAGCTCGGGAAAAAAAATGTATTCAGATTGACTCCTGGAAAAATACTACGTTCTTATACCGTCTGCTAAGATTAAGATGCCACCATTCATCCTCTTTTGCGAGTGTATTCTTGTTTCATGGTCCTCAACATCAGAGTCAGTACGTCATCAAGGGGTTCAAGAAACGCTGCATATCGAATGCGCTGGGTGGCATTGAGGATGACGTACTATGGGAACAGAATGAAGAAAATTATAGAAGTGATTGATGCAGTGAACACCGTTACTGATAGTGGTGATATACGACAAAATGTTGCCGATGTGTTGTATCAAATGTCTTACTTTTAACTACACATAAATTTTTGGTCATTTTTCTTCTCTCAGTATGCAGCTTATTTACAGGCAAAAACATTTGTTTTACCTCTTCCTCGAAATTTAGGAGTGCGGCTTTAATGCCATGGCAGCTGGCGAATATAGTACTTCTATCCTCTAAGAAATATGAGGGAAATTATACGTTACTCATAGCTTGAAGGATAAAGCAAGCAGTCACCAATTACTTTGTAACTATTTTTTTAAATTCAGATATTTGCAAAAATAGTGGTCTTTTCATCTTGACAAGCACCATATCTAAAAAAGGAAATCTTAAGAGTACTCAAACTTAGTTTCATTATCATGTATCAAACATTACATCCGCCATTTAAAAGAAAAATTTAAATCTATCGTAAGCCATCGATAACAAGACCACTTTGGTTTCATAAGAGTAAAGGCAGAACTGTAAATTAATGCATGGTTTCACAACAATGTGCACTGATAAAATTTTCTCGAGCTTCCAGCCATGTCAAGTGGTTTAAAATCCACGGGCTTTCGGAAGAGTGCATCTCAGCCATTCTCTCAGGTGGTGACTGTCACCACTTAATGGCAGATCAGTATTCAGGCGAGAGAGCTTGTGGATTTTAAACCACTTAACGTGGCTGGAAGCACGAGAGAATTTTATAAATAGTAAATACAATGGTATTGCGTACATCAGAAGAACCGGGGTGTCAAACTTTGCCGCTATGGGAAAGTAATTTCACAAATTTTATCGGCAGTTACTGCGTCGAGAAACGAGTAGAATTTTAACAGACTGTAGAAAAAATATACAGACTGTAACTACGCAAAAAGAATACTCAAAAATTAACAGCATTAAAGCAGCGAATGTAGGAAACCATGCTCTCTACTCATATTTACGTAACATCCATAGAAATGGACTAGAATGATTAACAGCACCAAAAATTTTGAGGACAATGCATTTGTTTTATTTTGATCTTAAACAATTGTGCAAAGGAACAATTTTAAGAGATTTGACACGACCTTATCACATCTAAGACTAGATAAGTACAAAGAACTAGAGCGACAACCATAGATATATGCCAAAACAAATTTAGAAATATCTCCATAAATAATAAAGGACACGAATTCTGTAATTCAAGTAGTACATTAATCAGTAATAGCAGACATATACATATCAGAAGAACTGCAGTGGCCAACCAATGCCATACACATAATTACAATCAGTACAAGACACACAATATTTAGGGAAGACATTTGTTTTGGGTATTTTACACTATCGATGCGATAAACGCCAAAGCAACCGCAAGGGGCGGCAGGGAGGGGTGGGGGGGGGGGGAGAGATAAATATGCATATGGGTAAGAAACAAACAGCCTAAATAATAAGAATCTGATGCGTAAGCAACGAGGGAAATGATTGGGACAAATGTTATTTGGTAACAGACAAGAAACAGTTATTGGACCCATCATTCACTATAACAGCCTTCTCAAAAATACTTCTGAAGAAGAGACTGCAAATCAGATCTCTAAGAATACACCCATGATGGCAGAAATACAAAGTATGATTACATTCACAAGGCAAAATCTTCACACGATTTGTCTTTACTCTTCGGTCAGGACTCTTTTGAGAGGGGACGTATTCGATTCCTTGCTATCACTATACATCTATCACCCTAGGATATATCCCGAGTACAGTGTCACCCTGCAACAGCAACTTCTAAGACGCGACAGTGTTAAGAAATACAAGTCGGCAATATATCATTTAGCACATTCATACAGCAGGGGGGGGGGGGGGGGGGGGGGACCGCAAGGGGCTGTTATACCACTCCTGTTGTACAGCTGACATACCAAACCCAAGAGGCCATAATTAAGACATAGTGCTGTGTGAAGACGATAGCGTGTTCTTAGTCAACCCCTCAATCTAAGCGATGTCTGCAAGGGCTGACCGATACATAACCACGTTACAAGAATAGAAAAATGGCGCATACGCTGAAACCCACCCAAGTCGCAAGTAGTTGTACATTGAAACAGTTCATTGAAAAAGACACCCAGCTAAACGGCAACAGTCAATCTAAAGGGGAAGAGAACACAGCTCACAGGCTAATATCTTCAAATCACCTTAAATCTTCTGCTAATATGTAGTGACGCCACCACGCAGAAGATCGCTGCAGCAAACAACGAAACAGTCAAGATCAATGTAAAACAATACAGAACACGTGGGGCAGCGGCACCAGTAACGTTGCAGATGTAGGGGAATGTTCCTGAGGTCAACTCTGGAATATGCTACACAGGTATGGATAGATCACTATGCGTGGTCAGCACAGATGGCTGTCATGTGGAGGCCCCGGTTCGATACCTGGTACTGCCAAGGATCTTTCCGGGGGGAGGGGGGGGGACTGGTACGAGGTGCACTCAGTCACGTGGTGATGCCAACTGAGGGGTTTAGTAGTAGCGGCTCCGCGATCGGGGAAGTCTGCAAAGCGGCCCAGTGAGGATGTGTTGACCGCACGGCCCTCCATACGGCATGCGCAAGACGCCGCAAGGCGGCCGGTAGAAATCATTTAGATCGTCACGACCGGGAAGAGGAGGCTGTTTAGGTAACGGACTTTCGCCCATTACATAAAATTATTTAAAATATTTCGTCCCTTTCAAATTTGGTTTCTCTTCTATGAATCATCCTCTGCCTACTAAAATGTTGCCGCAGTAACAATGTTTTGTCGGAGATAACTTCCATAAAACAATCCACCTAAATTTGGTATAAAAACACTGTTTATCTTGCTTCCCAAAAAAGTGTAAAAATTCTTTTGAAGAATTTTTGTATTTCGGTGGTGCAGGACGTCAAAATAAGTAACATCTGATAACTAGTGTAACTTAGACTTTTTATTTATTATTACAGTGCTGTTTTTGTGTGTTTTTAGGATTTTCCACCACTCAAAATTAACAATTTGCATGTGACCAAGAGCGGCAGTCTGTAAGGGATTCCAAATGTAATTTTAATGCACTGAACTATCTGTATTATTAGCCACTGCTGTAACTTAAGTTTACACATTTCAGTCAAAAGACCCACCATCACTCTGACGCAAGGCTTGTATGGCGCCGTGGGAATGACGTCACTAGCCCTACAATAAAAGCAGCAGCCTCATGTGAAGGGTTGTCTTTACTGTTAGTGGCTCCTGGGTTGACGGTAGTTGTGTGTTTTCACAGGCCCTGATGTGTTTCCAGGATAGCACTGCATTGTTTTGGATAGGAGTAAAGTGGCAATACTGACTCCCTAAGGCAGCAAGATACTTCAGGCGTTTGGTGCAACGATCTCATGCTGACGAACAGAGTAATAATAAAGATTAGATGAAGTGTGTGTTATTTATAAAGCTACAAGATCACCTCCGACATAGATATGAAGCTTAGGCCTGCAACCCTGCACAACCAGCGACTACAAGATAAGTATATCAACAGGAGTAGTGGATTTGAGTATACACGTTATTAGTGGGGGCTCCGAAAAAATCTCAATCGGACACCAAGTAAAATCATGTCAGCAGGCTGAAGGATGCTGCGAATTACAGGAAAACTGTCCTCGATAGATTGATTTAGGAGGCTGATAAATATGGGCTAAACAGAAACACTAAAGTCCCAACTACTAACGGAATCAATGCAACTATCAACGACTAGGTTCAAGCACCCATATCCAACGCATAGTATATCTGTAATCCATACTAATCTACAGTTTTATCCCAATATTGACATCTTGCAAACTTTACCTTCAAGACAAGAGGAAGATCACTGTGCACATAAGATTTCGTAATATGACTTTAAACGTCCATGTATGTGATAAAGGGGAAAGGTTGTTACCAAAAAAATCTCGAAAAGTACCAGTTTACTTCGAATTTCTGCATTCAGATGAAATAATGGACAAAATGTAAAATTAAATATCTAACAAAATTAATTATCCCGTTAAGCTTTTCTACCGTGAGAAACTGCAGCGGCAATAACCGTCTTGGGGATAATAGCATCAGAAGTAACTAGACCGCGGGACGATCAAAATATCTAACAGAAACCGAGATTTCCGGTACTGTTCGAACAGTTCAAATCGTGCTCACAAAGAACCCTACTTGAAACAGTGAAAACAGAGCTGAAACAACAGAAGACGAATTCTCCAAGAAAATACAATGAGATACTTATCGCAAAATGTAATAACAGATGGCGCAACTAATTTTTTCATACAGGTGAAGACATCCATTCGTCACATTCTGTTAACACAGTGATTCAAATACGTCCTTCGATTTAAAGCGATTGCAGTTTCCCCAAGCGGCTTGCTTTGACTATGACTATCAACAAGGCCCAGGTCCAATTACTTTGTGTGGCAGATATTAAACATTCCGGGCACTGCGGCTAGTATTACGTAAAAAGGAGCAAGGAAAACGTGTGCATATCATGCCAATAGTTAACATCACAGTCAAGGAAGCACACAACAGCACTATAAAAGAACTAAAGACAGGATAAAAACGGAAATGCAAGAAGAAACAACAAACGATGTAATACTTCCATCCCAGCTGGGGGTTTGCGATAGGTTTCCCACTGGCGACATTAAAATGCTGGAGTTGCGTATTTCTTCTCGCGACGAAACTTAAGCAAAACAAGCAAACCTAAGGCTAGACGGGATATTAGGTCCTCCAAAAGCTCGCCCGCTTTCCTCCAAACTTGGCGAGGGAGGGAGAAGGAGGGCGTTGCTGAACACAACCGGCACGCTGTGAATAAACCTGACTGAAAAGTAGAGCAGAGGGTAGACTTACCGGTGCGAGCAGCGCGGCCATGGCGGCTGCGGCTCCGGAGCGTCCCTCCAGCAGCTGTTAGCCGGCCGTTCCTCTACTGACGGCCAAATCGCACTCTGTCCACCGACACTGCGGCACGCCGCTTATCGCAGCGACCTCTACACTCCAGCAAATCGTGCCGGCGTCCCGCGCCCGTAAACAATGACTTCTCCATTTCGCGGCACGCGTCCAGTCCTTCCCGACATCATACGATGCAGGGGGTCGTCAAAACTAAATTAGACGTGTGCAGGCGTTTTGACTGACAGATCGACGAACCTTCCTTGTCTGGTTGTTGAGCGAGCAGGACCACACGACAGCTGACACCCCCACCCCCACCCATCTCCAACAACAAATTGTGCCGTGTGTAGCGCTGTCGTGCCAACCGCCGGACAAAAGTTCGTCTTTTGTCATTGTGCGCAGGATTAAATGTGTTCTAAAGTACGCGACAGCTAGAAGTCGGACGAAACTTTAAGGATAGAGTTTCTGGAGAATTTTAAAGATTTCAAGACTGCAAATGTTTGTGGAACACGTCGTGCAAGGAGTACAACAATATAGACGCAAGAAATAAGTATTTTTTTAACGAATCCCTAATGTTTTCGTCTGACGCATAGAATAAAAGTCCAACGACCTTCAGTGTTCCTGTTTTTAGATTTTACTTCCGATACTTATCGGAAATGAAACCTATAAACAGAAATATCGACTTTTAACCAGCGTTAATACATAAAATATACATGCTTCATTGTTATAACTGTTAAAAAAGTCCAGCCTATATCCAAGCCCTCTGATATGAAGAGCAAAGTGCTGGCTTTTTTATTTTATTTTTTATTTGTACAGTTCTAACAGTTACTATAGTCCGATGGAAATGAGCGTTTGGCGTCACTGGCCGGGAGGTTGCTTGCAGGGCAGGTCCGGCCGCCTTGGTGCAGGTCTTATTACATTCGACGCCACATTGGGCGACCTGCGCGCTGGATGGGGATGAAATGATGAGGAAGACAACACAACATCCAGTCCCTGAGCGGAGAAAATCCCGAACCAGCCGGGAATCGAACCCGGGCCCGTAGGACGGCACTCCGTCACGCTGACAACTCAAGCTATCGGGGCGGACCCTATAGTCCGATTAAAATGCTGGTGACTGTCACTTGCCGCTACAGGGTTGCCACATCCGCTGCCGGCTACCGCTCGGTTATAGGCACGGCGAGTCGCTTCACAAATGTTGTTAATGGGTAACGCGGGACGACGTTGGAAGCGGCCGCCGCAAGATATGACGGAAATGGGAGATGCTGTGTCGACAGTTGATTTTAAGTGACCAATGACTGAACTGAAGCAGAGGACGCGTTGCGTAGTCCTGAATTCACACTCATATCCTAAGCTAACCACAACCTCACGATCTGCAAAGTATCCGAGAAAACGGTGCTCAGCTGTCTATGGCAGAACTAAAATCAAGGCCACATTGTTCACAGCGTTTAAGGCTAACCTCTACGAGCAAACTCAAGACAGAAAATTTTCCTAATATATTTGTTTGCACAGCCATGATCCGCAGCCAAATTTCAGTTTAGTAAAAGCAAACTGTAATTTCTGTTTACCACCGGTTACCTGAAACTATCCTCATGCTGGCTAAACAGGACGTCGCGTTACCAACCGATGAGCAGTCCCGGTTGGCACTTGTTTGCAGATTATAGGCGACACTAGCAGGTTCCAAAGGAAAAAAAGAATGACAGGAAGAAAAGTAAGAGAAAACAAAAAAGTCAATGCGATGATGGAAATGACGCGGCAGAGTATTAGAAATAAAAACTATTACATTTAAACCAGTTAATTAAATAAAAATGATAAAATCTTCTGATAAGATTTAAAAAATAAAAACTTTCGCAAAATTTGATGGTATTCGAACCTGGTATGTTTTACAGTCAGGTTACAACGCTTACCAATACACCACGGCATTACTCTGCAGAAAGTTGGTGTATTTATGACTCTCGTGACCAGTCGCAATGACTAGTTGCAGCTTTCAAAAATTCGACTTCAGGCAATGTCGTGTGAAGCTTATCTAATCTAAGCCGATCTCTGTGATAATAATAACTGTATATGTGACGCAGAATCACCCCTTGTGCCGAAGGTTCCAGTTGTGTTTGGTTAGTGCTATGTATGAAATGTATTTCGTTAGCGTCGTTGTGTGCGTGTGTTTGTGTTTTTGGTGTGGTTTGATGAAATACGAAATATAACGACCAGACCCAGAAAACTGGATCCAAACCAATCAAGAAAGAAAGCCGGACAAGGAATTCGAAGTGAACTAGTTGTTCAGGCAGTTTGGCAACGGCGAACAGTTCGGGAGTAATGCTGCGCGCTCTGAAAAAAAATGGTTCAAATGGCTCTGATCACTATGGGACTTAACATCTGAGGTCATCAGTCCCCTAGAACTTAGAACTACTTAAACCTAACTAACCTAAGGACATCACACACATCCATGCCCGAGGCAGGATTCGAACCTGCGACCGTAGGGGTCGCGCGGTTCCAAACTGACGCGCCTAGAACCGCTCGGCCACACCGGCCGGCGAGCGCTCTGATTGGAGGAAACCAGCTACAATGCTTGAAGTGTCAACTATTAGGTAATTTTTATCCGGAGTATAAAGCTTCATTTCTTATGTATCTGTTGTATTTATTAGAACTTCAAATGAGTTTCTTAAACTTACAGGTCACCTTTTACGCTATACACATAAATAAATTAATGTTTACATGAACTTGTTTTGTTTTATATATTTTGCTTTACCATGATGTATTTTCTTACTCAACTACAAATCTTTTTGCAGGTTTCAGAAATCGTTTTAGCGAATGAATTTGAGGTCCTCTTAACTCCTGTCACTGGTTAGAAATCATAATGTAGCAAACAGCCTCTCCTCGTACCTTACAGCCTCTCTCATGACTATTTTGTTTTTCGTTAAGAATGGTTTGATGACTTAACTTCGTGTTCAGCGGAGCTCGTTCGCGCCGCGCGGACGGTTTCGTACCACGTGAGACCACACAGCGCCGGTGTCGCCGGCGCCAAAGCTTTAAAACTTGTGATGCGAATGTGAAACCACACTGTTTAGTGTCGAACTGGTAGTGATGAGCCACTCTCGCGAAACATTCACGACTGTGCTGATAAAAATCACACACCACTGCGATGAGTGAATTTGCAACGGATATCGTGCTACTTTACAACGCACGTTTTGGAAATAACTGGGATATTTTTCTTGTACGTACATTTATCCTGTTGTTGTAACTTCAGTTTAGCGTTGTTTTTTCTTTTTAAATTTCTGTTTCGAATATTTCACATTTAAAAATCGTTTTCACTGTAGAGCATTTTGAAATTGCAAGCACTGAGCAAGTGATTAATACCTCTCCGTGTGTGTCCATTGTTGCCGGCTCAAAATGAACGAAATGTTAGAAATCTGCAGTTGCAAGAAACTTGTTGGTAGCAGTACATAAAAATGTATTTCATCATACTGGACTGGTGCGTAAGTTCGTAAAGTTTTTCCGCAAGTTTAATAAACGCAACAGATACAGTAACGGAGAATTTTGTCGGCAATAATATATTCTCTTTCACTATCTACAACAGTCTGCCAACGCTGGGGTAACTACTATTCGATCCCGTAACTGTAGAAATCACGTGATTTTGTGGTAAGGAAGTCGTCGATTCATTTTAGGAGCGCGTTTACACCTGGTTGTTCGACACAGAGTGGAAAAGATGAAAATCTGAGAGCGCAAGATCAGGTAAGACTGCTGCGGAATGACTGCCCAACCCTGTTCCTGTATAGTGTGTTTTCCTCAGTCTACCAGAACGCGGGTGGGTGTTAATCGTGTACTAGCATCACTTCACGCAGTCTTCCTGGCCTTTGTTCATGGGTTGCGTGTGCAAGACGTCTCAATTGTGGACAATAATTATAAAGCAGTGGTGGTTACAGCTTGGGAAAGCAATTCGTAGAACACCACATCGTCGCTGTTCCACCGTATGCATAACATTGTCTTTTGCTGATGTGCACAGGTCATTGTGAGGGAAGTTGCTGCTTTGTTTGGACCCAACCATTCCTTTCTTTTCCTTACGTTAGAAAAAAAAAAAAAGACACCATTTCTCGTCACCCATAACGATACAGGGTAGGAATGAATGGTCATGTCGTTCACGAGCCAGCTGATGAAGAGCAAGCAAAAATGCATTTACGGTCACAGGCAGATTTTTGTGATTTCGGCTTAGAGCATGCGGTACCCAACCACCAGATTTTCGAACCTTTCCCACTGCATGCAAATGTCGCACGGTAGGGAAATGATTAGAGCTCATCAACTTTGACAGTTCTCGACTGCACTGACGTGGATCGTCGTGGAGTAACGCGTTTCAACGATTTTCATCAACCCCGAATATACACTCCTGGAAATGGAAAAAAGAACACATTGACACCGGTGTGTCAGACCCACCATACTTGCTCCGGACACTGCGAGAGGGCTGTACAAGCAATGATCACACGCACGGCACAGCGGACACACCAGGAACCGCGGTGTTGGCCGTCGAATGGCGCTAGCTGCGCAGTATTTGTGCACCGCCGCCGTCAGTGTCAGCCAGTTTGCCGTGGCATACGGAGCTCCATCGCAGTCTTTAACACTGGTAGCATGCCGCGACAGCGTGGACGTGAACCGTATGTGCAGTTGACGGACTTTGAGCGAGGGCGTATAGTGGGCATGCGGGACGCCGGGTGGACGTACCGCCGAATTGCTCAGCACGTGGGGCGTGAGGTCTCCACAGTATATCGATGTTGTCGCCAGTGGTCGGCGGAAGGTGCACGTGCCCGTCGACCTGGGACCGGACCGCAGCGACGCACGAATGCACGCCAAGACCGTAGGATCCTACGCAGTGCCGTAGGGGACCGCACCGCCACTTCCCAGCAAATTAGGGACACTGTTGCTCCTGGGGTATCGGCGAGGACAATTCGCAACCGTCTCCATGAAGCTGGGCTACGATCCCGCACACCGTTAGGCCGTCTTCCGCTCACGCCCCAACATCGTGCAGCCCGCCTCCAGTGGTGTCGCGACAGGCGTGAATGGAGGGACGAATGGAGACGTGTCGTCTTCAGCGATGAGAGTCGCTTCTGCCTTGGTGCCAATGATGGTCGTATGCGTGTTTGGCGCCGTGCAGGTGAGCGCCACAATCAGGACTGCATACGACCGAGGCACACAGGGCCAACACCCGGCATCATGGTGTGGGGAGCGATCTCCTACACTGGCCGTACACCACTGGTGATCGTCGAGGGGACACTGAATAGTGCACGGTACATCCAAACCGTCATCGAACCCATCGTTCTACCATTCCTAGACCGGCAAGGGAACTTGCTGTTCCAACAGGACAATGCACGTCCGCATGTATCCCGTGCCACCCAACGTGCTCTAGAAGGTGTAAGTCAACTACCCTGGCCAGCAAGATCTCCGGATCTGTCCCCCATTGAGCATGTTTGGGACTGGATGAAGCGTCGTCTCACGCGGTCTGCACGTCCAGCACGAACGCTGGTCCAACTGAGGCGCCAGGTGGAAATGGCATGGCAAGCCGTTCCACAGGACTACATCCAGCATCTCTACGATCGTCTCCATGGGAGAATAGCAGCCTGCATTGCTGCGAAAGGTGGATATACACCGTACTAGTGCCGACATTGTGCATGCTCTGTTGCCTGTGTCTATGTGCCTGTGGTTCTGTCAGTGTGATCATGTGATGTATCTGACCCCAGGAATGTGTCAATAAAGTTCCCCTTCCTGGGACAATGAATTCACGGTGTTCTTATTTCAATTTCCAGGAGTGTATTTCGGAACGTGGAAAGTAACTAATCCACCTTGAAAGGGTAAAACCATTTTATACCGTGTTCTGTCCAATGGTGTATCCCCATACATGGCAGAAATGTTTCTGGCTGTCTGCGTTGCGGTCACCCTACTTCTGAACTCAAACAGAAGATCGTGAAGGAAATGTTCCGATTTCTACACTTGGCACTCCATTTTCTATCGTCCACAGCTTCACTCACCATGACAAAATGTAAATTCAAATAGCAACAGTGAACTACAGATAAATAGATGACAATCGGTAAACAAAACCACAGCAACCGGAATACCAACAAGCAAAACAAAACGCTACCAACTTACGCACCAACCTAATAGAATTGCGGAACCAGCAGAACACCATCTACTGACTTTCGAAAGTGATGCATGTCATTTTCCTACTTCCATACTGTACTGTCGCCGAGGTCGGCGCCCTCGTCGTTAGTGTGTTGTGTTACAGTAGAGTCTCGATTATCCGATCTTCGGTTATCCGACCTCCTGTGTTATCCGACCCTTTCACCGCGCCGGCGGTGCGCGAGCCGACGACAGGTCAGTGACTAACTTGTTTTTTGTTGATACTCAATTCATTGTCGCCGTCTGCTTAGATCTGTAGTGGAGCGGATGTGTTGCACTTTGTTTATTTTAAAAATTTGTGGTGATGGCTTCAAAACGGAAAAAGGTGGTCGTTGCAATGGAAGAAAAACTTAAAGCTTTAAAAAGAATAGACAATGGTGAAACTTTATTAAAAGTGGCGCAAGATTATAACGTCGGGAAAACAACAGTTGGAGACTGGAAGAGGAACCGCAATGAAATTGAGAAGTGGTATTCTCAGCGGGCAACCTCGGCTGTTTTGGAAGATCGGAAAACCATGAAAAAATGTGATTATGAAAAAGCAAGTGAAGCTTTGTTCCTATGGTTTACTCAACATAGAGATAAAGGTGTACCCATGTCGGGACCTATTTTGCAGGAAAAAGCCTTAAAGTTTTCGTAAAGAACTAAACGAAGGTGAACCTGATTTCACAGCTATTGTAGGCTGGCTCGATAGATGGAAGAAAAGATACGGAATTCGGCAACTTAATGTCTGTGGTGAAAAGCTTTCAGCAAATTTTGAAGCTGTTCAATTGTTTAGGAATAAACTTCATAAGGTATTGGACAAGGAAAACTTAATAGGCGATCAAATTTTTAAATGCGACGAGACTGGTCTCAATTACAAAATGTTACCGGAAAAAACATAAACGTCAAAGGCCGAAAAGGCAGCGCCAGGCTACAAACGTAGCAAAGAAAGGGTCACAATTCCTGCGTGCAGTAACGCTACAGCAAATTTGAAAATGAAACTCTAAAATACCGAGAGCATTTAAAGATGTATCTACAAATTCTTTACCGGTGAAATATTACAACCCAAAAATGCTTGGATGAACTCAGACATTTTTAAAGAACGGTTTTTAACGAGTTCGTGCCACAAACTGAAAAGTTTTTGAAAGCCAAGAACTTTCCCCGCACAGCACTGTTGCTTCTAGACAATACCACTTGTCATCATAATGAAGATGAACTTCAAGATCAAGATATAAAGGCCATGGTTTTGCCTTCAAATGTCACATCCTTATGTCAGCCTATGGACCAAGGGACCTTAGAGACACTGAAGAGAAACCACCGCAGAAACTTGCTTTCCTCTTTAATTAATGCTATGGACAAGGGAGAAGACATGCTCGAGCAGTTGCGCCGTATTAATTTGAAAGACGTAGCTTATGACGTGGCCCAATCTTGGGAGAGTGTTGCAGCAAATACAATTGCAAAATCCTGGCAAATTTTGCTACAGGAAAAATCAAGAAAATTCTCCAGATGATGAAAATCTACAGCAGCAGACCGAACCAGAAAATACTACCCTGCTTTCATTGTTACGAAAAGTTCCGGGACGTGCTGACGCCACAGAAGATGACATAAATGAATGGATTGTCCAAGATGAAGATTTTGAAGTGACACGTGAAGAAATAGTCAACATGGTAAACGAAAAAGAAGAAGACGAAGAAGCGGATGTAGTGGAGGAAAGTGCGCCCAAGATTTCTCACAACGAAGGACACAAGGCCTTAGAAACTGCTTTAAAATATGTAGAGCAACTGGAGGAAACATCGCCTACCGAGGTTTTACTTCTTGAGAGACTACGTGATTCAGCAGCAAAAAAACGGCAAACAGCAGGCAAACAAAAGACAATTACTAACTTCTTCACACAGTAAATATCTGTTCAGTCTAATTTGATTTGTATTGTATTAAATATTTAACTCATTTGGCCTTCTTTAGCTTGATTTTTGTGTTTTTTGGATTATTTTCCGTGTTATCCGACCTTCCCGCTTATCCGACCTTGCCGCGGCCGGTTTAGGTCGGATAATCGAGACTACTGTTATATTGGAACAAATAAGCCCTCGGTCACAAATATTAAGTCAAAATTGACCAAGTTTCGACGCTACTATGAACGTCATTTTCAGAATTAGGCAACTGTTGTAAAACATATTAAGTATATAACACATTAATAAAATTAAGTTTGTACTGACTGGAAAAAGATGCAGTACTTACAAGACACACATTAAAAAAGATCTAAGCCGGAAAGGCGACGTCATGAATAATTGTAAGTACGATGGCGAGCCGCTAAGGGCTGTTCGTACTTTAGTGAACAAGGGTTGCAACAAGACTGAGGTGCCCCCGTTAGAAAGTGTGGGCAAGTAAACATGGCGTTGCTACGAGCGCCATCTAATAGCCGCAGAAACAACTAGGCTACTGTACATTCAAAATTAGACGCATGAAATTGTGATGCAGCTGATTCAGGCATAACGTAAGCACTAATGATAATAGGATGAAGTTACATATTTATCTGCTTTAAACAGAGATACATTTTGTAACGTAAAAAAAACGTTAGTTATGACATACAGGAAAACAGCAAAGATGTAACAGGAAAACAACATTTCGGTAAACTGAATGAAGAAATCTGAATCAAAGATCAAGCAATGGCTTTATACAGTCGAAAAAGTTTTTATTTCGCAAGCTGCAGCTGTTCGTTGAGAATGAGGCCATCATGACGAGAGAGATGTTTGAAAATCTCCAATTCCTCTAAAACATCTAACCTACGCCCCTTATTTTCGGTATGCAGAATATTGTTATCGCCTATGGCTTTAGGCACGTGTCCAGTAATTAAGAGATGATCGGCAAAGGATGAATTTAGGGGAGTGGTGCCGTTCTTTCTCAAAAGATGTTCTTTATATCTGAATCAGCTGCATCACAATTTCATGTGTCTAATTCTGAATGTACAGTAGCCTAGTTGTTTCTGCGGCTACTAGATGGTGCTCGTAGCAACACCATGTTTACTTGCCCACACTTTCTAACGTGGGCACCTCAATCTTGTTGCAACCCTTGTTCACTAAAGTACGAGCAGTCCTTAGCGGCTCGCCATCTTACTTACAACTATTCATGACGTCGCCTTTCCGGCTTAGATCTTTTTTAATATGTGACTTGTAAGTACTGCATCTTTTTCCAGTCAGTACAAACTTTAATTTTATTAATGTATTGTATACTTAATATGTTTTAGAACAGTCAGTCTAATTCTGAAAATGACGCTCATAGTAGCGTCGAAACCTGGTCAATTTTGACTTAATATTTGTGACCGAGGGCTTATTTGTTCTAATATAATTCTGACACGGTCACTGAACCTTAGCAGCTATGTTCAAAGTTTTACGAGACTCTACTGTAGTAGGTCCGGCAAGTTGGCGAGGCGGCTGGCAGCGCTGCGATGTGGGAACCTGGTGGTACGTACCTCATCCTGGGCGGAGACGAAGGATTCCGGGTTGGAGGTGTACGTCGTCATGGACTCCCCGTACAGCCGCGCCGAGCTGTCCGTCCGGAACAGCACGGACCTCTGCAACAGCACAGGAAGGCGGGCCGGTCAGTGTCAGAGTAAACGTGGCGCGGATTGTTTACTAATGCAGTCGTCTCGTCTAACGAGTACGACTGGTGCGCGCGTCCCGCCGCCAAGGACGCCTCGGAGCTCCTACACAGGTGCTGGCTGTTCTCTACAGCCTCCGATACTACTTGAAAAGATATGTTAACAACTCCTTTCATGGAACTTGTATCGGGAGGTGGTCAGAGAATAAAACAAACAAGAAAAGAATTCTCACAAACTCCATCTCTTACATATACACAGCTTTATAGTATCTCAAAGGAAGGCCTCTTTCCAGTCATCCTTGCGAAACGCTCCTTTCAGTCTCTCTCCGGTATCGGGGATTACAACTGTTATACCAGGTGTACCGGTATGAAATGAGCGTTAAGATACAAATGTGTCGATAGGAAACATTTGTTGTGAACGAGCCTTAATTTTTTTTTTGGTTGGTATGACATCTGTCAAAGATATTTAGTATACATCAATTCATGGAACAAACAACATCATATGTTTTCATCGTGTTAACAATGTCGAATTTTGTACCAGAAAGTGATGATTTGCGGCCAAAGTGGTCGTGCGGTTCTAGGTGCTGCAGTCTGGAACCGCGAGACCGCTACAGTCGCAGGTTCGAATCCGACCTCGGGCATGGATGTGTGTGATGTCCTTAGGTTAGTTAGGTTTAACTAGTTCTAAGTTCTAGGGGACTAATGACCTCAGAAGTTGAGTCCCATAGTGCTCAGAGCCATTTGAAGATGATACTTTGAGTCAGAAGCAAGTGGTAGCAATGCTAAATGTTGCACAACAAACAATTTTTGACCGATTGAAAGCTATGGGAAAGATCCAAAAGTGTGGAAAACGGGTTCCACATGAACTGAATGAAAGACAGATGGAAAACAGAAAGACCATTTGTCAAATTTTGCATGAAAGACATGAAAGAAAATCAATTTTGCATCGAATTGTTACTGACTATGTAAAATGGATTTATTTTAAGAATCCTAAACGGGAAAAATCCTGGGTTAACCCGGGACAACCATTAACATCGACTGCAAAACCAGATTGATTCGGCAAGAAGACAATGCTCTGTGTTTGGCGGGATAAGAAAGGTGTGGTGTATCATGAGCTTCTAAAACCCGGTGAAACTGTGAATACTAATCGCTACAGATAACAAATTATCAATTTGAACAATGCATTGATAAAAAAAAAGACCAGAATGGGCCAGAAGACATGGCAAAGTAGTTTTTTTACACGACAATGCACCTGCACACAAAGCAAAACTGGTTCAGGATACAATCAAAACACTTGGCTGGGAGCTGCTACCCCACCCGCCGTATTCACCAGACTGGGTCCCTTCCGACTACCATTTGTTTTCATCAATGGGACACGCATTGGCTGAGGAACACTTCGATTCCTACGAAGAAGTCGAAAATTGGGTGTCTGATTGGTCTGCTTCAAAAGACGAACATTTCTATTGGCGTGGTGTCCACAAATTGCCAGAAAGGTGGTCAAGGCCGGCCGCGGTGGTCTAGCGGTTCTGGCGCTGCAGTCCGGAACCGCGGGACTGCTACGGCCGCAGGTTCGAATCCTGCCTCGGGCATGGGTGTGTGTGATGTCCTTAGGTTAGTTAGGTTTAAGTAGTTCTAAGTTCTAGGGGACTTATGACCTAAGATGTTGAGTCCCATAGTGCTCAGAGCCATTTGAGCCAAAGGTGGTCAAAATGTATAGAAAGCAATGGTCAGTACTTTGAATAAAAGGTTTTTACTTTGGTTTTTACTTTTCAATTCAAAATTAGTGTTTCATTTTCACAAAAAACGCTCATTTCATACCGGTACACCTGGTAATACACATGAGGCGCTGAGAAATCCAAGGTCCTCAGGCACACGGTCGTCGATGTTCAGGTTGTAGCATGTATGCATGCTCCTGACATCCGTTAAGAAGATAATAAACTCTCTCAAGAATAAAATCTCACATGGAATTGATGGCATTTCCAGCAGGATAATAAAAGCTCGTTCCCAAGAGATAAGTGGGATTCTTAGCCACATATGTAATAGCTCTCTGAAGCAGGGTATTTTCCCAGATAGACTGTAGTAGGCCATTGTTAAACCACTGGATAAAAAAGGGGATACGTCTGATGTCAAAAACTACCGCCCAATCTCTCTTCTGGCTGCCTGATCCAACATTCTTGAAAGTATTGTACAGTAGCTTCACACGTTTGTAAAAATAAAGTTTTAACAAAATGTCAGTTTGGTTTCCAGAAAGCTTTTTCAACGGAAAGTGATGTATATACTTTCACTAATGAAATATTAAATGCTCTGAGTAACCGGAAGTCACCCGTTGGGACTTTTTGTGATCTCTCAAAGGCTTTTGATTGTGTAAATCATGGAATACTTCAAGATAAGCTCAAGTACTGTGGTATGAATGGGACAGCGCTCAAATGGTTTAAATCATACCTAACTGGAAGAGTACTGAAAGTTGAAATAAGCAGTTCACACAATATGCAAACAACTGGTGATTTCTCGAACTGGGGAACAATCAAGAATGGGGTGCCGCAAGGTTCGGTCTTGGGTCCTCTGCTGTCCTTAATATATATTAATGACTTGCCATTCTATATTCACGAAGATGCAAAGCTGGTACTTTTTGCCGATGATACAAGTATAGCTATCACACCCAACAGACAAGAATTAACCGATGAAATTGTAAACGATGTTTTTCAGGAAATCATTAAGTGGTTCTCTGTAAACGGTCTCTCATTAAACTTGGACAAAACACAGTATACACAGTTCCACACAGTAAATGGAATGACACCATTAATAAATATAGACTTCGATCAGAAATCGGTAGCTAAGTTCGAATATTCAAAATTTCTAGGTGTATGCATTGGTGAGGGGTTGAACTGGAAAAAACACACTGAAGATCTGCTGAAACGTTTGAGTTCAACTACTTATGCTATTAGGGTCACTGCAAATTTTGGCGATATACATCCCAGTAAATTAGCTTACCACGCCTATTTTCGTTCTTTGCTTTCGTATGGCATCATATTCTGGGGTAACTCCTCATTGAGTAAAAGAGTGTTCATTGCACAAAAGCGTGTAATCAGAATAATTGCTGGAGCTCATCCAAGATCGTCCTGTAGACACTTACTTAAAGAGCTAGGGATCTTCACTGTAGCCTCACAATATATATATTCTCTTATGAAATTTGTTATTAACAATCCGAAAGAATTCAAAAGTAATAGCAGTGTACATGGCTACAACACTAGGAGAAAGGATGATCTTCACTACTGAATGTTAAATCTAACTTTCGCTCAGAAGGGGGTAAATTTGCTGCCACAAAAGTCTTTGCTCACTTACCTAAAAGCATCAAAAGTCTGACAACTAGCCATATAGCATTTAAAAGGAAATTAAAAGAATTTCTAAATGGCAACTCTTTCTACTCATTAGATGTATTTTTGGATATAGTAACTGGGTAATTTCCCCACCCCCACAAAAAAAATTAAAAATATTAAGTGCCACGTAATATTTTGTGTAATGTAATATCTTGTGTAGACACATTTTATTAACATAACACGTTTCACATCATTACGAAGTGTCGTATTCATGATCTATGGAACAAGTACTAATCTGATCTTATCTAATCTCACGGTGAACCAGCTTTATCAGTGCTCTAGCCCTACACTGTGTATATGAACATTTGCGATAAGCTGTCTTTACCATTTCTCTGACATTCATTTCCATATTTGCCCAACACACATACCTTCACAGCTGTAGAAACGCTCATTGACTACAAGGGCTCTCATTTCTTCATAAAACCTGAAAGTTCTTAAAGGAACGCCCCTCAGTAACTACACATTTCGTGATTTCAGCATTCCAGTCTGCAAAATGGGCGCTGAGGATTTAAGAACCGATAAAGAGTGTCACCGACCTCAGTACCAAACTAAAAATTTACATTTGTGGTAACAGTGCACATTTCAGAAATTTTACATCGATGATGTTTTCAACAGGTTTCCATGATCTGTTGTTTAAAGTAACATAGTCTTCACTGAAGTCGTGGGACCCCACCATTTCCTTCAAGTCACATACAGGCAGACCACAATTTGTTAATTCACTACAGTTTGTAGATGCCTTGCAAAATCTAGTGCCCAATTATGAGGGTGAGATGCAAAAATCAACCTTGGAAACCAAGGACTTAACAAAACTGCTAAATAACACTTGAAACACATAGAATTAAAAAAAAATAGACTACTACGTATCGTGCCTGAGGAGAACTGAGAGTTTTATCTGAACCTCAAGCCAGAGAACGTGCTTAATGAAAAGATGTTAACGAGGACCATGAAGTGTTTGAGCAGGTCATAAATGGGTGTGTGGTACAAAATGGTTCAAATAGCTCTGAGCACTATGGGACTTAACATCTGAGGTCATCAGTCCCCTAGAACTTAGAACTACTTAAACCTAACTAACCTAAGGACATCACACACATCCATGCCCCAGGCAGGATTCGAACCTGCGATCGTAGCGGACGCGCGGTTCCAGACTGAAGCGCCTAGAACCTTACAAACTACACAACAGTGACAAAAGACACTATTGCCACTAGTCTATACATGAAAATTTTGTGGATTATCATTAATAATAATAATAATCCTAAGTATTAAAATTTAACAACATAAAGTGAATACATTATTTTCTATAGGAAACACGATTCTGGCACGGGGTAAAAACCAAGTCAGTACTACGAGACTGGTGATACTTCTATAAATCTGATTTTCACAGAGGTGTATTTTTCTTAAAACTTCGTGTCTATGCTTTGGACCTGTATCGTTCTCAGTGCCTCATACGTATTACTTTCGTAATAGATGGGTTAATGCAAATCCTGGGCTGAATATGGGGTGTTTTTACTACTGTAGGTACAAATGAAAATGGAGGGCAGAGGACAATGAAATGAGCAAATATTCCTTATAAACATAGATCTGGAAGCAAATGGTTTCTCTCATGGTTTGCACAAATGCAGTCATACCAATGTTACGACACTGTTCATGTCTAAAACGCTACGTTTATTTCGAAGCACCGCAAGTGAAACGTAAATTACACAGGGATAAACTGTCCTCGTTTGATTTTATCAACATTCCGGACACCCAAGTACTGGTAAACAGCGCTTCGACAAGAAGTGTGTCGATCCAACGACTTGAACGTATTTGATTTTTTTGTGTAGGGATGTTTAAAAGCTTTGGAGTTCTCCAGCACTGTTGACAGCGTCGATGCATTCCGGGAAAGCAATATAGATGGTTGTCAGTGCATTCGGAGCACGTCTGGGATTTTTTAACGTGTACGGTCAGCGACGAGACACGGCTGATGTCTGCTTTCACATAAAAGGAGGCCATATGGAACACTTGCTGGAACGTGTTTGTCCTCAAGTGCGTATCTTCAGCTGGGATTTTTGGGGGCTCTTATTATGTTCATGTGCTCAGTAGTAACACGTGGTATCGGTGAAATCACTGTTTACCGAACCTACGTTTATTAGGATTATCTACCTATAATAGGCAAACATCCTCTATAAACAAAGTTAAGACCAAAGAGAACCATTCGCCGTATACGGAAATCATTGGACAACGGATCGGAACATATGAATAAGAAGCTCAATATCGTAGATTTTCGCATACGCTGAAGAGTAGTACGAGAACTGAATCTCTGTGCGCTGAAGAAGAATGCAAGTCCAGCTTCTTATTTATATGCCAGTACGCAGATCAATGCTTCTTCTGTATAATGGATAACAATAACTATGTCTTTTCTACTATAGTCATTTCTGAGTGTCTGATACAATACGTTACGTCAACATTTTAAAAACCTAATTTCCTTAATACGAATGTTTCTAGTACGCAGTTATTCATTTACTTTTCTATAACGCATTGGAACGTCAGTATTTCATAATACTCCATTCTCTTCTGTTTCTGTGTTCCGATTTTTAAGTACATATTTGTCATGTCATACACATCCCCTATTTTGACAGCTTTTTCTGCCTGAATTTGGTTTAAAGTCATAAATAACGTCACAGCCTAAATAACAGAAAAATAAATTGAATAAAACAAGTCAATTATTTCCACAAACCATTAATCATTCTCCTCCCATATCTAATTAATCTTTCCACATTCTACTCAGCGGAAAATGTAACGTGTTTTAAATACTCTTTTTTTGTCTGCAATTACTTTTCCTCCATACTCTTTTTTTCAGTGAATGGTTAACTTCGTTCCGACTTCAGCATATATCCCAGCATGCTTTCCTTTCTTCTGGCTCAGACTGTCCGAACATTATTTCATCGTTTATTCTCTTTCGCGCCTTCGCTTTTTGCACTTCATCACTGTATTTAATTTTTAAATATTTCTTGTAGATGCATAATTCGGCTGTGTAACAGCATCATCACTCGCACAACCTTTTGAGTGGGAATTTCCGATAGAAACAAGAATGATCTCGTCCAGTAGTGGTATACCTTCCCTAGCAAGCTATTACTGTAGCTGCCACAGTGCTTAAATAGAGGATATGCTGCACTACTTCGTTTGATAAGATAGACGTTGTCATTGGAAAAAACAAAATTGTTATTCTTCGGGTAGGAGCATGGAATGTTAGATTACTTACTTAGGTACGTTGGTTAGAGAATTTCAAAAGGGAAATGAATGTGTTAAACCTGGATATAGTGGGAATTAGTGAAGTGGTGTGCAGGATGAACGGGAGTTCTGGTCAGGTGAACACAGGGTCATAAATATACATAAAAAAACAGGGATAACGCACGAGGAGGTCAATACTAAATAGGAAAATAGAAATACGGGTAAGATATTATGAAAAGTATAGTGAACGCATTATCAAAGCCAGGGTATACATGATGCTAACACTCACCACAATAACAAAAGTTGCCTACTAGTTCCGCAGAAGAGGAAGAGAATAAAACAATATATGATGAAATAAAAGTAATTATTGAGATAATTAAGAGAGATGAACATTTAATTGTGATGGGCGACTGGAATTAGATAGTAGGAAGACGAAGAGATGGAAAAATAGTACGAGTACATGGCATGGCAGAAAAAATTAAAGAGGAAGCTGCCTGTTAAAATTTTGGACAGAGTTTACACGTGGGTTGTGTACATGAAAGAAAGATGGAGACACCATAATGTTTCAGACAGGTTACATAACGGTAAGGCACTGATTATGAAACCAGGAGCAAATGTGGACTCAGAACATAACTTATTAGTTATGAATGGCAAATTAAAGTAGAAGGAACTGCTAAACTGTAGGAAGTTAAGGAGATACAACCTATGTAAATAGAAAGCATCGGAGGTAGTTTAGAGTTTCAGAGGGAGTGTTGGGCAACAACTGACTGAAACAGAGGAAAGGAACACAGCAGAAGACGAAGGAGTAGGGTTGAGAGATGGAGTAGACGAGATGGCAGATGATAAATAGAAATAAAGACAAATCCCAGAAGAATTCTTTGGATAACACTGACGAAAAAAGAAAACATATAATTGCAGGAAAAACAGTCAAAAGGAAATTTAGATTCTAAAAAATAAGATTGACAAAAAGAGCAAAATGACTGAACAATAATAGCTGAAAGACAAATGAAGGACTGAAGAAGTATGCAGACTAGAGGCAAGACAGATGCTACATATTGGAAAATTAAGGAGATCTTTGGAGAAAAGAGTTGTACGAATAACGAAAGCTCGAATGGCACGCCAGTAATAAGCAAAGAAGGGAAAGCCAAAAGGTGTAAGGAATATCATATAGAAGGGCTATGCAAGGAGAATGAACTCCAAGACAGTATTATAAAAAATGGTTCAAATGGCTCTGAGCACTATGGGACTTAACTTCTAAGGTCATCAGTCCCCTAGAACTTAGAACTACTTAAACCTAACTAACCTAAGGACAGCACACAACACCCAGTCATCACGAGGCAGAGAAAATCCCTGACCCCGCCGGGAATCGAACCCGGGAACCCGGGCGTGGGAAGCGAGAAGCGAAGGCTGTGAGACAGGGTTGTAACCTGTCACCTATATTATTCAATCTGCACACAGAGCAAGCAGGAAAGGAAATCAAGCAGAAATTTGTAAAAGGGAATTAAAGTTCAGTGAAAAGAAATGAAAACTTCGAGATTTGCTGATGATAGTGTAAGTCTGTAAGAGACGGCAAAGGACGTAGAAGAGCAGTTGTAACGAAATGGATAGTGACTTGTAAGGAGATTATAAGACGAACATCAACAAAAGTAAAATGGAACTTAGTCGAATTACATTAGGTGATGCTGAGGAAATTCATTTAGGAAATCAGACACTTAAAGAAGTAGATGAAGGACTGAAAATTTGTGAGTAGAGGCGGAGAACAGATTCGGATCAGGGAAGGATTTGGGGAAAGAAATCGACCGTGTTCTTTCAAAGGAACCGTCGCTCTGTTTGTTTTAAGCGATTTAAGGAAAACACACAAAACATGAATACGGATTTTTGGACGAGGGTTTCAGCCTTCGTCCTCCAGAATGCGATACCAGTGTGCTAATTACTGCACCACCTCACTCGGGAGAAGTGGATGAACTTTGCTATATGGACAGCTAAATAACTGGTGATGACAGAAGTATGGAGGAACTACAGACTGGCATTTGCAAGAGTAGCATTTCTGAAAAAAAGAGAGAAATTTTTAACGTCAAATATAAATTTAAATGTTAGGAAATCTTCTCTCAAGGCTTTTGTATGGAATGTAACCTTGCACGTAAGTGAAACGTGGACGATCAGTACTTCAGACAAGGAGGAAAAAAGGAAGGTTTTGAAATGTGGTGCTAATGTAACTGCTATAACGGCTTCTGATACCAAATGTAACAATTGTGTTACTAAATGTGACACTTCTGCTACTAAATCTAACTGGGTTTTCTCTTTGGATGCTGTCAATTGTCAGGATGAGCATTCTAAAGCATTCTGTCTGGGTGAAAATATTAAATAAATTAACTTTTCTCTCTTAACAACATGTGGGCAGGGTGGGTTCTTCCTTGGCTCGGGTATGAGGTCGAATGAAACATCATTTTTACATAAGATAACTTTTATTGAAGATTTGTACAACTGTATCTTACGGGATGTTCTGGTTCGGAGAGCGGCAGCTGTGTCGTTTGTGAAGTCTTCTGCTGTGGCAGCGGCGGCGGCGGCGGCGGCGGCGTCTGATTACGCGTAGCGGTGTGTATCTCGTGTCGCTGTCTCGCCCAGCTGACTGGAGAAGCGCAGCGCGAGGTGGCCGGTTTAATTATTGCGAGCGAAGTCGTGCGTCGGATGATACCTTGGGAGTGGCGTCCCAGTGTTTCTCTTCTCTATGCGGCCGCGTGTGTTGTGCGTCGACCAGCGGAGCGGCGCGGCGGGGGAAGGCCAGTGTCCCGGACTCGAACCACGGACTCCCGCTTGCCAGTCTTCGGCTGTCAGGTCTTCATCCCAGCTCACAGGTGACTACTGATGTGAGGCCGTCTCCTTCCCGTCCTCACGAGTCACCCGGGTATGTAAAAACCAGACTTCAAATACCTTTTAACTTCTGTCTTCTGGCGCTGCGGCTACTGCTTGCTATTCCTCTTCTTACATGACGGTCTTCAGCACCGAAACTGACTGAAAACTACTGCTACGCTTCTTCGTCTTCTTCGTCTCTCGTCTCCGTCTCCGTCTTCGACTCCGTCTTCATCTGTCTTCATCTGACTTCCTCTGACTTCATCTGTCTGGCCCACTGCGTCTCGCGTATTTATTCACTTCAGTTTACTGGAGGTGAACGACTTCACGGTCATTGCCTCGTCTGTCACGTTGAAAAGCTTCTCGAAGAATCTTCTTAACGTCGGTCGTTGGCTCTTGGAATGTAGGCGAGGGCCTTTGCTCACACGCGACGACTGAGAAACACGTGAGCCGGTCATTGCCTCTGCTGTCACGTTGAATAGATTCTCGAAGAATCTTCTTTACGTCGGTCATTGGCTCTTGGGATGTAGGCGAGGGCCTTTGCTCACATACGACAACTGAGAAACACGTGAGCCGGTCGGGCGATGCCCTGACGGCTGAATCGACAGCGCCCGCTTATGTGGAACTCGCTGACTTCATGGTCATTGTCTCTTCTGTTCTGCTGTTTTGCCCGCTGAATGCCAGTATGTAACTCTCTAAACTAAACCAAGTTTTTCATTTATATCCTAATTTCTAGTTCACTTTGATTTCACTAATTTATTTACTTAAGTACCACTCAACATTCCTCCACCCTTCGGAGAAATTCGCCCTCGAATTTACCACTCAACATTCCTCCACTCTTCACACGACAAAAGCACAAACAATGAAAACTCTCGACTTAGAAAATTACACACGCTTCACATTAAGTATGTGGAAAACACTTTATCACTTCACAAAAGCACTGTACGGTCATGAATCACATAGTTCACAAATAAATGGTCATAATAAGTGTAACCAACCTTGGTGACAATGAATAAACAAAAATAGATTATTCACTTAGAAAGTTACATAGCAACACCTGTTTAATCAACCCTATATGAATGCAAGAATATTTATTCTACAGAATTGTTTACTTTGACATAAGACTGTGTAGTAAAGAATGAAGTACAATAAACAAAATTAATACACTAGTGCTCAAAAGTAACTACTGCAGTACACTAGTTAAGAGTGTGGTATCCAATTAACAGGGATTTGATGAAGTGGTATATTATTATTTGGCTTATTTTTTCGTCTTAAATAAATGAAAACTGTACAAAGCAGAAACACCAACACAAAGGTTCCAGATATACCCGTTCCTAGCATTATAATTTTAGTTTTGCGTTCACCTTTTAATTTTAAAACATGTTGCATCATAACATTGGCATCAATTTTGCCTTGCTGTGAGTTTGTGATCGTATCTAATGACATCAGAAGGGAACTGTCAAGGGAGTCATTGAGGTAGGACAGGTTTTGTGTAGGAAATGCTTGCATGGCGTTTTCTGAAAAAAGCGAACAACATGGTTATGAACCTACCAACCTAGTAAAAACGAAAACAAAGAAAAGAAGGAATACATTGTTAACTACAAGATCTACATGTTTCTACGATCAACTTTTCTTTCTTAAAAAATAAACCATTATCATTTATTAATTATTTACATATGTATACTACAGTCTACTAAGATTCAACTAGGACATTCGCACTCTTGGTCGAAGATTGTATGGTGCCATGTCTGTATGTTGTGCTGGCGTGGCCACTCTTTTTCCTTTACGGGTACTTCCTCCACCCTTCGGAAAAGCAGACACTATTGTTGAAGGAATTACATCTGGAGCGCCCTTGAAAGGTTTTAAACGACTTGCATGCACAATGGTAGTTCGGGTGGGCAGTTGCAATTTAACGTTGACTGGTGACGTGATCTCAATAATTTGATAAGGACCTCTGTAGTTTGTTACAAATTTCTTCGTTTTTCCTTTAGCAATGTAAGGAGTTGAAAGCATAACCCACTGACCGATTTTGTAATTTGGATATTTAGCTTGGGTATTACCTAATCTTTCCTGTCGTTCCAAAGCCTTTGTATTAGATTTTTGAACCTTTTTCCATACATCCTTCATCATTCTACTGAAATCTCTTACTGTTTCTCCGACTTTTCCGTTTTTCTGCCTGATTACATCAAAAGGGGACGGCATTTTTCTGCCATAGACCACTTCATAAGGTGACATGCCAGTTGCTTCATGCGTTTTGGCGTTGTATACCGACACGATTATTGGTAAATACGTATCCCAATTAGAATGTTGTTCGTTAATATAATAACTAAGCATCTTGCCAATTGTCCGATGAACTCTTTCTGTGCGCCCGTTGCACTGAGGGTGTAACGGAGTTGTGCGTAATTTGCGTATTTTTAGTAAGTGGCAAAGCTGTTTCATTAGTTCAGACATAAAATTAGATCCCTGATCTGTGATAATAGCTTCAGGTACGCCAAATTTAAGTATCCAGTTGTTAACTAAAGCTTGGGCAACTGTATTTGCTTGCTGATCTGGGAGACTCACCATAGCTAGATAGCGTGAAAAGTGATCTATAATTGTAAGGACATACTTATTACCAGCCGGTGTTCTATGATATGGCCCGTAGAGATCTAGTCCACAGATTTGAAATGGACTTGAAGCCTCGGGGAGCCTCTGTAAGGGTATTTTTGAACGAGAAAGTTCAGCTCGTTGTGCGCACGCAATGCAATTACGAACGTACTGCGCAACATCCTGCTTTCTGGTTTGCCACCAAAATCGCTCTGCTACACGTCTTTCGGTTGTCCGCTGTCCACCGTGTCCTGCAAGGATATGATCGTGGGCCTCTGCCATTATTTCTTGTCTAAGGTGTAGGGGAACAACAATTCGCGGTCCGAGTTTTGTTTTACGGCATAATACACCATCTTCAAAGCAAAATTGTTTCTGAGTTGCGTATTTTTTGCATTCTGTATCCTCACCTTGTGCCTTTCTCCAGTCCTCAGTATCGCGGCCTGTTGCTTCCAAAAGTGCTATTTTCCGACTTAGGCAATCTGCATTCGTGTGTTTTTTGCCTGGTTTATGGATCACTTCGAAATCCATTTCGGAAAGACATAGGGCCCAACGCGTGAGACGACTAGATGGATCCTTTAATCCAAGCAACCATTTTAAAGCTGCGTGGTCTGTAATGACCTTGAATTTCCTACCGTACAAGTAGCATTTAAAGTATTTGATACCATAAATAACACTTAACAATTCTTTCTCCGTTGTGGAATAATTTCTTTCTGCTGTTGTTAGTTGTCTCGAAGCGTAGGCTATGGGGTGTTCCGTGCCATTAATATTCTGACTTAAAACAACTCCTACTGAATGACCACTTGCGTCACAGGATAAAATAAATTCTTTATTATAATCTGGGTAGGCTAATACTGGACTGTGTGTTAACTTATCTTTAAGGGTTTGAAATGCTAATTCACAATCTTCAGACCAATGAAATTTTGCACCCTTTTTCAATAATTGGGTTAAGGGTCGGGCAATCTCAGCAAAATTTTGAACATATTTCCGGTAGTACGATGCGAGACCAATGAAACTTTGTACTTCCTTAACGCGTTGTGGTGTTGGGAAGTCCTTAACTGCCGAAATTAATCGAGGATCTGTTTTAATTCCTTTTTCACTAATGACATGCCCTAGGTATGTAACCTCTGTCAATGCAAAACTACATTTTTCCATATTTAATGTTAATTTAGCTTTTCTAAGTCTCTGAAAAACATTACGCAGACGCACAGCATGTTCATTAATGTCTTTGGAGAATACAATAATATCGTCTAGATATACACAACATTGCTGAGTTTTGAGTCCTCGCAATACTCCATCGAGTAGTCTTTGAAAAGTTGCTGGTGCATTTTTCAAACCGAAAGGCATTCTTTTAAATTGCCAGTGGCCTCCAGGGGTAGAAAATGCTGTTTTATGCCTATCTTCAGGTGCAACTTCCAATTGATGATATCCGCTACGTAGATCGATTGTTGAAAAGTATTTACTGTTACCCAAACTGTCAATGATGTCTGTAATGTTTGGAAGAGGATAAACATCTGAGATAGTTTGTTTGTTAAGGTGTCTGTAGTCACAACAAAACCTATATCGTTTCGTACCGTCGGGAGACTTCTTTGGAATAATTACGATATTTGAATTATAAGGCGAATCAGAATATTCTATAATTCCATCTTTTAGATGCTGTTCTATAAATTCATCCAGTACTGGCTGTAAGTGATGCGCAACTCTATAAGGCTTCCTATAAACTGGGGGGCTATTTCCTGTTGGGATCCTATGCTGTGTGATATTTGTTGCTGGCAGTGGACCTTCTGCATTAAATAAATCTTGAAACTCAACTAAAACTGCTTCTATCGTGTCTCTATCATTTCCTTTCAAATGCTCAATCTTCTGGCGTAATGCGGTTTTATAGGCGTCTGGTTTCTGACCATCATTAAGATCTGACCAAATGAAATCTTCTTCTTCAAAAGTACTGACTGTAGCTACTAATATTCCCTTATGCAACTCTTTGTCCTCCACTCCGAAATTGTCAATATGTACCGGTACTTTTCTTTCTCCCTCAACGTCTTGAACCCGTACAACACTTCTACGCACAAAACAATGTGACACATCTAATTCCTCATTTTCCTCTAAAGGCTCTATTAGACACACTGTATCTGTAGGTACTTCGGAGTCAACGGCCATCCAGAAAAGTTTTCCTGAGCCAGATGGTATCTGATCCCGCGAATCAACCTTCAAGGACGTTGCACGCAGTGTAGTTGATTTCGCCTTCCGGTTAGGGAAATCTTGCGGCAGAGGGCCCTTTGCAGCGGTGTCACCTAGCTGAAACACTATTCCGCTAAGTTCTACAGTTTGCTGTCTGAGGTCAATTTTAGCGTGATGTTTATTCAGGAAATCCAGTCCTAGGATCGCGTCGTACCCGTCAGTTACCTTTGTTACCACTTCTACATCTTCCTTAAATTGTACACCGTGAATATAGAAAATCAGTGATGTACATCCTAATGACTTCACTGTACCTCCTCCTACTCCACTTAATCTATACCTTGGAGGGTCATATTTCTTTTCTCCAATACATTTATTACTTACTATTGATACGTTTGCGCCTGTATCCACTAGTATCCTTGCCTCTTTATCCTGTATGGTAGCAGATAACCAGCATTCCGCCTTCACATTCGCCTTAATGGCATGAAATTTTATTGGGAACGCCTGGCGGCGGCTCCGGCATTCCCGTTTGAGTTTAACTGATTTCTATTTCCAAACACTTTCTTAGACCTGCATTCCTTGAATGTGTGACCTATTCTTTGACAATTAGTGCATTGAGGTTGTCTGCAATTTTTTGCTATATGTCCCTGGCGATCGCACCCAAAACATCGTACTCCTGCTGAAAATACATTTCGCTTCTCCTTGTATCTGGTGGCAATGTCAATTTCTTCAAAAGCTGTCGCCACAGATACAGCTTCCGCTAAATTTTTAGGAAACTCTGCCCTGACACGACGGGAAGTTTCAGGAGGTAACCCACGTAAAAATGTATCCAGAGCTCTATTTTCTGCCTCTTGTAAAATAACTTTATTTGCTTCATCACTAGTTGTCAGCTGATAGGTGTTAATATTAACTTTTCTAATCCTATCTACAAAGCTTTCTAACGACTCGTTTTGCCTCTGAGTGATAGTGTTTAACTGTTCCCTATAAAATCTACAGCTGTTCTGTTTTTGAAAACGTTTAAGCAATCCTTTCTTCAATTCCTCAAATGTTGGAGCATTCCGTAATTCTTCATGGTATAAGACGTGTGCTTTAGCCTCTCCTGTCAATCTTAACTTTGTCATTTGTAAGAGCTGTTCATCTGACCATGATCCTAACTTTCCAGCTGCTACTAAATCATCAAAAAAGGCTGTTATGTCCTCGCCAGGTTTACCTGAAAAAGGAGTTACTAAGGCTGCTGCTGAGGAATCTAGGGTGGGAGGGATTGCACTGGTTTGCCTAACGTCACTCAACTGTTTAAATAATGCATTATTATCACTTTTAAGCTGCTCTATCTGATTAACTAAGCTCTGAATAGCTTCCTCAGTAGAAACCGCTTGTGGTGCTGACTCTGACTTTGTACGATTTCGTGCCATCATTTTGCAAACTATTAGTTACACAATATTACCACACTGAATTCAAAAGATGTTTAAATATTTTCGACAAAACTCTTAAAATCACGAGAGAAAATACACTTCTAAATAAAGAAAATATTACGACTGCTATGCAAACCCCTATTCTTTCACACATTAAATGATACTAACTGTGGACCTTTAGTGACTGTCATTCACACCTCATATTGAGCCAAGGGTTTTTTCTCTGACACCAAATGTAACAACTATAACGGCTTCTGATACCAAATGTAACAATTGTGTTACTAAATGTGACACTTCTGCTACTAAATCTAACTGGGTTTTCTCTTTGGATGCTGTCAATTGTCAGGATGAGCATTCTAAAGCATTCTGTCTGGGTGAAAATATTAAATAAATTAACTTTTCTCTCTTAACAACATGTGGGCAGGGTGGGTTCTTCCTTGGCTCGGGTATGAGGTCGAATGAAACATCATTTTTACATAAGATAACTTTTATTGAAGATTTGTACAACTGTATCTTACGGGATGTTCTGGTTCGGAGAGCGGCAGCTGTGTCGTTTGTGAAGTCTTCTGCTGTGGCAGCGGCGGCGGCGGCGGCGGCGGCGTCTGATTACGCGTAGCGGTGTGTATCTCGTGTCGCTGTCTCGCCCAGCTGACTGGAGAAGCGCAGCGCGAGGTGGCCGGTTTAATTATTGCGAGCGAAGTCGTGCGTCGGATGATACCTTGGGAGTGGCGTCCCAGTGTTTCTCTTCTCTATGCGGCCGCGTGTGTTGTGCGTCGACCAGCGGAGCGGCGCGGCGGGGGAAGGCCAGTGTCCCGGACTCGAACCACGGACTCCCGCTTGCCAGTCTTCGGCTGTCAGGTCTTCATCCCAGCTCACAGGTGACTACTGATGTGAGGCCGTCTCCTTCCCGTCCTCACGAGTCACCCGGGTATGTAAAAACCAGACTTCAAATACCTTTTAACTTCTGTCTTCTGGCGCTGCGGCTACTGCTTGCTATTCCTCTTCTTACATGACGGTCTTCAGCACCGAAACTGACTGAAAACTACTGCTACGCTTCTTCGTCTTCTTCGTCTCTCGTCTCCGTCTCCGTCTTCGACTCCGTCTTCATCTGTCTTCATCTGACTTCCTCTGACTTCATCTGTCTGGCCCACTGCGTCTCGCGTATTTATTCACTTCAGTTTACTGGAGGTGAACGACTTCACGGTCATTGCCTCGTCTGTCACGTTGAAAAGCTTCTCGAAGAATCTTCTTAACGTCGGTCGTTGGCTCTTGGAATGTAGGCGAGGGCCTTTGCTCACACGCGACGACTGAGAAACACGTGAGCCGGTCATTGCCTCTGCTGTCACGTTGAATAGATTCTCGAAGAATCTTCTTTACGTCGGTCATTGGCTCTTGGGATGTAGGCGAGGGCCTTTGCTCACATACGACAACTGAGAAACACGTGAGCCGGTCGGGCGATGCCCTGACGGCTGAATCGACAGCGCCCGCTTATGTGGAACTCGCTGACTTCATGGTCATTGTCTCTTCTGTTCTGCTGTTTTGCCCGCTGAATGCCAGTATGTAACTCTCTAAACTAAACCAAGTTTTTCATTTATATCCTAATTTCTAGTTCACTTTGATTTCACTAATTTATTTACTTAAGTACCACTCAACACTACAAAAGAATGCTGAAGATTAAATGGGTAGATCGAGTAACTGATGAGAAGGTACTGAACCGAATGGGGAAAGAAAGAAACTTATGGCACAACTTGACAGAAAAAGGGAGTGGTTGATAAGATACATCTTGAGGCATCAAGGGACTGTTAATTCAGTTGGTTGGTTGGTTTGGGGGAGGGGACCAAACAGCGAGGTCTTCGGTCCCATAGGATTGGGGAAGGATGGGCAACAAAGTAAGCAGTGCCCTTTCAAAGGAACCATCCCGGCATTTGATTATAAATTTAGTAATGGGGGAAGCGTGGAGATTAAAAATTGTAGAGGGAGATCAATGCCTGAAAACAGCAAGCAGGTTCAAAGGGATATAGGTTGCAGTAGTTATTCAGAGATTAAGCGGCTTGCACAGTATGGAATAGCGTAAAGGCTGCATCAGACCACTCTTCGGACTAAAGAGCATATCGTCATTTATTAATTTATTTATTCATTTTCTTTTTTCCTTCTGCTTTAAATGAGCGTCAATTAGTGTGTGGATATTCATTGAGAACTGGTCGCTTCCTTGTGGCGTTATCTGCTACCTAGTAAGGCCACTGGGTGCTGACAACGATCCCTATAATCTGGATACCTTCCAAGTCGGCGTATCAGTAGACATGTTGACCTTCTTAACTGTCCGTATACACTTGCTACGTTCTCCTTTAATCTTTTCAGAACTTCCAACTCGTCTGGGTAGTCACTGAAGCAGCGGGCTGAAAAATTTATTGAGACGAGAAATATTCTTCTCTATTATTCGTTTTACAGACTGTCTAGTCTCTGGAAATGTTTATTGACTGCACTGCATCTCCGTAATCCGTAATCGACCTAATTTAGGTCCACAACGGATAGATAATTAATTCAGATCTTTCACTCAGCAAAAGATGCAATGGTTAGAAACATTGCGCTGTCTTCTTAAAAATTTCAATAATGTACTGTTGCCAAGTCAGTCGTGTGCCCAGGGTGACTCCTAAGATATCGAGTTATCGTCCGCTGGATGGATTCTCAAAATAGATGTACTGGTTGGCTGGCGATCGTCGGCGTTTTGCGAAGATCATAGCTTGACTCTAGGCTGCGTTGAAGTCGATGCGCCACTATGGTGGTCAAATTTCAATATCTTGATGAGCTTATTAAAATGTTCTGTCTGTGGGCACCAGCTTCTATTGAAGACGACTGTGTCATCTCCATAGATTCCTCTGGTAACGTGTAATATCTGCGGGGGTTTCGCTGTATAGGCAGAGCACAACAATAGATCTAGCATTATTGTTTCTTTGAACCCTGTGCCACGCCAGCCTATACATCCTTCGTATTCTTCTCCTGCTCGTACTACAAAAACTCGATCCATTGGGTAGGTTGTTAATAGCTGCACTTCCCATGCCTCCTAGCGCGAAGAGCTTGTATAACAGCCCAATGTGCAGCACAATGTCTAAGGCAACGGGGATATCTCCAGGAAAATTGTGCAGCAGGATTCTTTGCTGCTGAAAGTCACTTTAACTTCTTTAACAAACAACGACACAATTGTGTGGTGAGGTGGCCTGCCCGAAAGCCGAACTGCTCCTCAAATAAGATGACTGCCAAAAGAGGCTCTGCAGACGACTGCCACACCAGTCGAGCAGTCACATTACGCGTAGTCCATGGCCAACAACGTAGGATGACGCACTGAATATCACTAGCAGTTCAACAGTGATTCGTCCGATAGTTGCTGTTGACTCTTCTGGGCTGTGTGGCCGTGGCCGAAGAAAGCTTTCGATTCCTGACGTTTCTACCAGAGCTGTGCTGGACATCTTCGGAGGTGCTCCTGGCGACGCTGAGTCTTGACTGACAAGTCGGACGTCGAAGAGCGACATAAATTCTGTGTAAAATTGTAAATTTGTGGTAAGGTCTTATGGGACCAAACTGCTGAGATCATCGGTCCCTATGCCTACACACTACTTAATCTAACTTAAACTCACTTACGCTAAGGACAACACACACATACACCCATGCCCGAGGGAGGACTCGAACCTCCGACGGGGGGAGCCGCGCGGACCGTGACGAGGCGCCTCATACCGCGCGGCTAACATTCTGGACTAAGCTCTTGTACGACTTAACATATTATATACCGCATTTATTGGACGTTCACGCAGTTTTCCGAAATTCCTTCACCAGGGAAGATGAATGGAATATTCCAGAATTTGAAACACGAACAGCTGCTAGCATGAGTTTCTTAGAAGTAGATACCTTAGGGGTTGCGAAGCAACTCAAATCGCTTGATACGGGCAAGTCTTCAGGTCCAGATTGTATACCGATTAGGTTCCTTTCAGATTACGCTGATACAATAGCTCCCTACTTAGCACTCATATACAACCGCTAGCTCACCGATAGATCTGTACCTACAGATTGGAAAATTGTGCAGGTCGCACCAGTGTTTAAGAAGGGTAGTAGGAGTAATCCCATCGAACTACAGACCTATATCATTGACGTCGGTTTGCAGTAGGGTTTTGGAGCATATACTGTATTCAAACATTATGAATCACCTCGAAGGGAACGATCTATTGATGCGTTATCAGCATGGTTTCAGAAAACATCGTTCTTGTGCAACGCAGCTAGCTCTTTATTCGCACGAAATAATGGCCGCTATCGACAGGGGATCTCAAGTTGATTCCGTATTTCTAGATTTCCGGAAATCTTTTGACACCGTTCCTCACAAGCGACTTCTAATCAAGCTGCGGGCCTATGGGGTATCGTCTCAGTTGTGCGACTGGATTCGTGATTTCCTGTCAGGAAGGTCGCAGTTCGTAGTAATAGACGGCAAATCATCGAGTAAAACTGAAGTGATATCAGGTGTTCCCCAGGGAAGCGTCCTGGGACCTCTGCTGTTCTTGATCTATATAAATGACCTAGGTGACAATCTGAGCAGTTCTCTTAGGTTGTTCGCAGATGATGCTGTAATTTACCGTCTAGTAAGGTCATCCGAAGACCAGTATCAGTTGCAAAGCGATTTAGAAAAGATTGCTGTATGGTGTGGCAGGTGGCAGTTGACGCTAAATAACGAAAAGTGTGAGGTGATCCACATGAGTTCCAAAAGAAATCCGTTGGAATTCGATTACTCGATAAATAGTACAATTCTCAAGGTTGTCAATTCAACTAAGTACCTGGGTGTTAAAATTCCGAACAACTTCAGTTGGAAAGACCACATAGATAATATTGTGGGGAAGGCGAGCCAAAGGTTGCGTTTCATTGGCAGGACACTTAGAAGATGCAACAAGTCCACTAAAGAGATAGCTTACACTACACTCGTTCGTCCTCTGTTAGAATATTGCTGCGCGGTGTGGGATCCTTACCAGGTGGGATTGACGGAGGACATCGAAAGGGTGCAAAAAAGGGCAGCTCGTTTTGTATTATCACGTAGTAGGGGAGAGAGTGTGGCAGACATGATACGCGAGTTGGGATGGAAGTCATTAAAGCAAAGACGTTTTTCGTCGCGGCGAGATCTATTTACGAAATTTCAGTCACCAACTTTCTCTTCCGAATGCGAAAATATTTTGTTGAGACCAACCTACATAGGTAGGAATGATCATCAAAATAAAATAAGAGAAATCAGAGCTCGAACAGAAAGGTTTAGGTGTTCGTTTTTCCCGCGCGCTGTTCGGGAGTGGAATGGTAGAGAGATAGTATGATTGTGGTTCGACGAACCCTCTGCCAAGCACTTAAATGTGAATTGCAGAGTAGTCATGTAGATGTAGATGATGATGAAAAGTATGCTATGCTATGTAAAGTGGACGTGGTCGAGTTTACATGACGTTTGTCAGTTTGTCAGAGAAAAACTTAACTATCGCTTGTCGGCTGTCAAGGATAAAGACTCATTTATCGATTCTACAGAGCCACTGTCCATATTCCCCCATAGCTGACTGCTAGCCGCCACGGTAGCTCAGCGTGTTCGGTCAGAGGGCTGCGTGCTCTCTGTAATAAAAAAATTGAGTCAAGGAATCACCGATGAACTTGAACGGATGTCTTGTGACGTCCGCCCAGACCAAACGCAACGAACTACATCGAACAAAAAAAAAAAAAAAAGTGGCCAGCGTCACGGATTGCCGTCCTACGGGCCCGGGTTCGATTCCCGGCTGGGTCGGAGATTTTCTCCGCTCACAGACTGGGTGTTGTGTTGTCTTCATCATCATTTCATCCCCATCCGGCGCGCAGGTCGCCCAATGTGGCGTCGAATGTAATAAGACCTGCACCAAGGCTGCCGGACCTGGCCCGCAAGGGGCCTCCCGGCCAATGACTCCAAACGCTCATTTCCATTTTTTCCACTGTCCATATATCACTGAGTTTCATGGATTCTTCTTTTGTGTTAAAATTATCAGTGCGCTTATATATAGCGATTGCTTCTCTATGCACTCGTGACTAACAGTTTATCATAGTAGATAAAGTTTTGGTTTCGGGAAACCTCACTTCATTATTTCTTGACCGGAAAGCATGCTCTGCTACAGCTGTTTTCCCTAGTCGGCGAAGACTTTTACGTTGTTTCAGTCTTGCATTCACGCTTCTCTTCGTAGTTCCAATTAGACCTTTCCATAAGTACACGGAATCTCGTACACTCCACTTTCTGACAGAGGAGAGCGTTTGTTCTTTACAGATACGAATACTTGACATATTTGTTTAGTTCGTCTAAAAACAGAAGACGGAAAACAGAAAAGTCAGCTGCAGCAGACTACGCTCTTCAGTCAGGAAATCATGAAGTGAAGTCTTCCAAAAAAATGGTTCAAATGGCTCTGAGCACTATGGGACTTAACATCTGTGGTCATCAGTCCCGTAGAACAGAACTACTTAAACCTAACTAACCTAAGGACAGCACACAACACCCAGTCATCACGAGGCGAAGTCTTCCAAATTCAAATTTTATCTACTATGACAAACTATTATCCAAGACTATATGGATAAGCATAGTGATAATTTTAACAGAAAAGAAGAAGCCACAAAACTCAGTGGTATATGGATAATGGCTCTGCAAAATCGATAGATAAGTTTTTATCCTTAGCGGGCGACAACTGATAGTTGAGTTGACAAGGATTATCTGCGCTGATTGCGCGTAAACTAGACCACGTCCATTCTACACAGTATTTCTGTCGCTCTCCGACGTCCGACTCGTTGCCAGAAGCACCTCCGAAGACGTCCAGCGCAGCTCTGGTCGAAACATCAGGAACCGAAAAGTTTCTTCGACCACGGGCGTGTAATCCGGAAGACTCATCAGCAACTATGAAATCCGTTCGTGACCACCTTCACTGTACGATTCTTGATGCTTAGTGAAATGACTCAGCCCAGACGTTATTCGACGCATTCAATGACTGCACACACACTACACTTCATTCCAACGAAAGACCACTTTCTTACAGCTGCAGCTTTTAATTTTATTTTGATGTTCATCTCTTCTTCTTCATCATCTTCTTCTTTATGGCCTCCGTAGGTAGCATCTTCATGGACTGCATTTAGTTATTCTCCTCCCATAACCTCTTCGTCATTTCTCTTCTCTTCACCCTCTCTTCTTCTGAGACCGTCAGTATCCTCTTCCCTTGTGTATTCCACTAGTGACTATCTATCCTTCCCCGCTGTCGTCGTACTTAGTCTCTACTTGCTCCTCCAATTTTCCTTTCCTTCCACCTTTATGTTTATCTCATGTATGACAATCGATTTCAAGACAATACTGTTCCGTCTTCAGGCATCTGTTAGGCACGCTTCATGAATCGAATGTTGTTAGTACTCAAACTGTCGTTCCATCAAGAGAGTCGTCGATATCTACATCTACATCCATATTCCGCAAGCCACTTGACGGTGGGTGGCGGAGGGTACTTTGAGTACCTCTATCGGTTCTCCCTTCTAAAATTTCGTTTCGACGCAGAAAGTAGAAGGTGTTCGACACGAGCTACCAAATTGTATGGCAGACTGTTATAGGCGCTCTCCTTGATGGAACAACAGTCACAGTACCTACGGCATTCGATTTATAACTCACAGCTAAGGCGTACGTGAAGATGAGACGATATTGTTTTTAAATCGATAAATCCATTACATGCACATGAGATAAACATAAGAATAAAATAAAAAGTACATCTGTAACAAGCCTACCATTGGAATATATAAATGGCAGCTGAAAGACGTATAGAAAATCGGAACGTAGCCGACTCCACGAAAAAAAGATGGATAGCTGGTTTTAGATGGCAGTGTCCGGTATTGCGGTGCCGACCTAACAGTACATTTTCTCTAGGTGCCCATTTCGTGGTGGTGCTGTCCAGATAAACAGTACTGTTTCACACTATCAAAATTCTACAGTCGTCTACTTGTACTGTGAACTAGGCTTCACTCTTGACAAAACAGATTCTGGCGACGAAACGTCAGTTGTCTTTTCATTCTGGATTTGTACACAAACGGCTGGTTATACATAAACAAATACCAATAGAAAATTAACAATTCTGAGTTTTCGGAGTTTTAACAGCCAGACTAACTCCCAGAAGTGCCTAGTAAAAAAACCATCCCCAACAAAGTAATCGTCATTTTTTATCTTCTTCACATGACCACCCACCGGCAAAGAAACTAGTAACGGAGCAACAATATACAAGTTTATAACAGCAGGATAAATGCTTCATGGATTTGTTCCGGCGTCAGATTTGTACATCATAACAAGCGTTCGACAACTTCCTCTTCATCATCGTAAAGAGTTACCCGCAGGCCGTGTAGTTCTTTGCTTGCGAGGGGCGTTCAATAAGTAATGCAACACAGTTTTTTTCTCGGAGATTTCCGGATGAAAAAATGTGGAATTTGCTGTTGGACGTCATGGAACATTCTCGCTTCAGCCCCTATACTTTCGCTACATTTCATTTCATTTCATTTCCTGAAGTTCCAATAGGTATTGTATTGTATGTTAACCGGGGACCTAGAAACGACGGAGAGGCTCCGTCCCCGCCGCAGTGGTCCACAACCCTACGACGACTACCGCAGTCCACCCCTCCACCGCCCCACACCGAAACCAGGGTTATTGTGCGGTTCGGCCCCCGGTGGATACCCCCCCCCCTCTCCCCAGGGAACGTCTCACATCAGACGAGTGTAACCCCTATGTTTGCGTGGTAGAGTAATGGTGGTGTACGCGTACGTGGAGAACTCGTTTGCGCAGCAATCGCCGACGTAGTGTAACTGAGGCGGAATAAGGAGAACCAGCCCGCATTCGCCAAGGCAGATGGAAAACAGCCTAAAAACCATCCACAGACTGGCCGGTTCACCAGACCTCGACACAAATCCGCCGGGCGGCTTCATGCCGGGGACCAGGCGCTCCTTCCCGCCCGGAAAGCCGTGCGTTAGACCGCACGGCCAACCGAGCGGGTTTCCAATAGTTGGCGGCGCCTCCAAAATGGCGCACGGAGGTGCGTTCCAAGCAGATAGCTGTCATTGAGTTTTTTTTTTTTTTTTTTTTTTTTTTTTTTTTTTTTTTTGCAGGAAACCACAGCATCGCAGATGTTCATAGGTGCTTGTAAAATGTTTACGGAGACCTGGCAGTGAACAAAAGCACAGTGAGCCATTGGGCGAGACGTCTGTCATCATAGCAACAACGTCACTCAAACACGTCCGATCCCCTGTGTGCCGGCCCGTTGCGCACAGCTGTAGTGCCTGCAGTGTTGGAATACACGCACACTATCATTCGAGCTGATCACCCTATCACAATCAAACACCTCGATGCACAACTGGATGCCTCTGTTGGTAGTGCTGACACACTCGTCCACCAGTTGGGATCTCAGAGGTGTGTGCCCACTGGGTTCCTCGCGTTCTAACGAAGGACTATAAGAAGCAACAAAGGATAATCTGTGCGGAACTGCTTGCGCGTTAACGTGGCTGATCGTAACAGTTTTTCGTCGAACATCGTCACAGGCGATCAAAAATGCTCACAAAACTTCACTCGACCGCTCTTCCTCATCCACCCTACAGCCCAGATCTCGTATCTTTCGACATCCATCTGTTTGGCCCAATGAAGGATGCGCTCCCGGGATGCAGATGTGTATGATGGAGAGGTTATTGATGCAGCAAGAAGATGGTTCCGACGTCGACCAGTAGAGGCATATAGGCCGTATCAGTGAGGTAGCGTTGAAAATAGGGTTTGTAGGCAAAACAATGGGGAATAATATAGTGTACTAGAATCCTGAATAAAACCAACCTGCTTTCAGAAGAAAATATGTTGCAATCCTTACTGAACGCCCCTCGTATTTAATAACGGAAATAAACTGCCTCAACGAGTCTGCGATCGTTGCCTATGTTTTGTGAATAAAACCCTATTCATTGCTTAATATATGTTTTTATTTATAACGCCGCTAAGGCTATTGCCATCGTTACATCAGAGCTGAGAACTTGTAAAACAAGCTTAGTGTCATCTTGGGGTTGAAGCTCTTTTGTCCGTATCTGCTTTAACAATACATATATTTTTGGATGTGGTCCGCCTTTAGCAAAATACAATTTTGTTTTTGATCTTAAACATGTTTCACTGCAGTTGCAGCATCATCAGTGGGCTTTCATTTCGTGACTTTTAAACATACGGAATATTATTATTAGTTTATTTATTTTTTATTTTTATTATTTGTGTGTGTGTATGTGTGTGTGTGTGTGTGTGTGTGTGTGTGTGTATGTGTGTGTGTGTGTGTGTGTGTGTGTGTGTGTGTGTGTGTGCAGGAGGAATGGGGGGGGGGGGCTCTATAGGTTGGTGTTATCTAATAATTCTTTGCGTACAGAGAACAGAGTTCCATTGCAGACAGCTGTGTATTCATTTATTACTTGTTTTCCTTGAACTATGGATTTTTTATTTGATAGTTTTCTTCAATTTTTACTTGTTGTGGGAGGCTGTTGCTGCATATGAGAATTTTCAGGTCAATATGGATATATGATTTATGTTTCTTGTCCATAAGGTGGTCACCAAATGTGGAATGACAGCTGTTTCTTTTTACTACTCTTCTGTGTTCTGTGTATTTGGTATTAAAGTTTCTGCTCATCTATATAAACTGATTTGCAGTCCTGACATGTTAGTTGGTAAATACCAGATGTGTTGTGTTTGTCTGTGCTTGTGTTGGTTGTCGTTAGTTTTCTCTGTGTTCAGTTGTCTGTCCTGTAGGCTATTTTTATACATTGTTTTTTGAGTATGTTTATTCTGTGGGCTGCTTTGTTGTCGTAGGTGAGAGTGAACCACTTGTTTGTTGTTGTGGATGTTTCTTGTTCATGTGCGCTCATAAGTGTGTTCTGTGTGTTTGTAAGTTGGTGAGAATGTTTTTGTTTTTGTGTGGTGGGTGTCCTTTTTTAATTTTATTTCATTTTTATGGTTCAGCTTATCTACAGTGTTTGTGTCGTATCCGTTCTCTACAGTTGTTTGTTGGATCGTCTGTAATTCATTGTTATAGTTATTTTCAGTGGTGGAGTTTTATTCAGTCTGTGTAGCATATATTGGAAGGCAGCAAGTTTGTGCGCAATCGGATGATTAGAATGTTTGAGAGTGGCTGTGCTGGTGGTGGTCACTTTCCTGAATATGGAGAACTGGTGTTGGTGGTTGTGGCTGTATATTGTGAAGTCAAGGAAATTTAACATTTTGTCATTTTCTGTTTCTATGGTGAATTGCCGGCCGAAGTGGCCGTGCGGTTAAAGGCGCTGCAGTCTGGAACCGCAAGACCGCTACGGTCGCAGGTTCGAATCCTGCCTCGGGCATGGATGTTTGTGATGTCCTTAGGTTAGTTAGGTTTAACTAGTTCTAAGTTCTAGGGGACTAATAACCTCAGCAGTTGAGTCCCATAGTGCTCAGAGCCATTTGAACCATTTTTTATGGTGAATTTTATTTTTGGGTGGACTTTGTTTATATCACTGTGGAGTTGTTGGATGCCACTGGGTGTTTCTCCTAGAAGGCATATGATGTTATGTACATAAAGATACCAATACATAATCTAGTATTGTTTGGGTCTAACTATAGTTTGCAATATTTTATTTTCAATGAGATTGAGAAAAATGTTGGCTAGGAATCCACTGACTGGTGACCCCATTGCCGGCCGCGGTGGTCTCGCGGTTCTAGGCGCGCAGTCCGGAACCGCGCGACTGCTACGGTCGCAGGTTCGAATCCTGCCTCGGGCATGGATGTGTGTGATGTCCTTATGTTAGTTAGGTTTAACTAGTTCTAAGTTCTAGGGGACTGATGACCTAAGATGTTAAGTCCCATAGTGCTCAGAGCCATTTGAACCATTTGGTGACCCCATTGGAAGCCCATCTTTTTGTGAGTAGAACTGACTGTCAAATGAGAAATAGTTTTGCTTTATGATTAGTTTTAGAATGCTAGCTATTTCTTTTATGTGGGGTTTGGGAATTTCTGCCTGTTATTCTAATTGTTGTTTGATGATGTTGATGGTTTTTGTGATGGTCGTATTGGTGTACATGGTTGTGATGTCAAATGATGTGAGTATGGCTGTTGTTGATATGTTGATGTGTTTGTTTTTTGTATCAGGTATTTGATTTTGTGCATCCTTCTGTTATTTGTGTACATGTAATGTTTCTGTGAGTATGTGTGCATTTCTCTGGCTAAGTGATATGTGGGTGTACTTCTGATATTGACAACGTGGTGTATCGCAATGCCGTCCTTGTGGAGTTTTAGTAGATTGTTCATTGTGGGTGCTTGGGGATTGTTTTGTTTCAGCCATTTAGATTTCTGATTTGTAAATATGTGTGAATTATTTTTTTGAAGCGTTAGTATGTTTTTCAGGTATATTTGTGTTGGGTCGCTGGTTAGCTTTGTTATGTTGTTGTCTCACAGAAATTTTAAGGTTTTACTTTTGTATTCATCCTGTTTTATTATTATCATGGTGCTGCCCTTGTCTGATCTCGTAATGAGTGCCTCATTGTTTTTGAGATTGTTCTTTATTTTTCTGCAGGTTTTTTCTTCTTCAGTTTTTCTTCCTGTAAATATGTTGTTTTTGTTTTCCTTTATTATGCATCTTATTTCTTCAGCAACTAATTCTCTTGTCTGACCTTGGGTTATTATTTCTTTCTTGTTGTTTTATGATGTATTCACTTTCTGTGATAAGATTCTCCACTGTTTTGTGTGCAATGTGTGTGTTGACATTGTATTTTGGGCCTTTTTGTAGAAAATTTATTTCTTAGTTAGTTAGTTAGTTGTACGTCAGTTAAGCTGACCAGATGTTTGCAGAATGTGTGGTTTGTTTGCTTTCTACTTTTATGTTCAAAATGGCTCTGAGCACTATGGGACTTAACATCTAAGGTCATCAGTCCCCTAGAACTTAGAACTGCTTAAACCTAACTAACCTAAGGACATCACACACATCCATGCCCGAGGCAGGATTCGAACCTGCGACCTTAGCGGTCGCGCGGTTCCAGACTGAAGTACCTAGAACCGCACGGCCATACTGGCCGGCCTACTTTTATGTATAATGACTTCATTTTGTTTTGTTTTAAAAGAGTGTTTAGTTTTTGTTGTCGTTTATTCCATTTTGATTTTATTTGTGTTTCTGTACTTTGTATTCATGATATAATTAAATACTTCAGAGATTTTGATGTGATTTCCCAGTTCCAGGTGAATTTTGAATAGTTCAACGTTGAGTTCCTGCTTTATTGTATGTAAGTATCTAATTCTCGCTTCAGCCACTCAACGTCGGCTCTGTGTTTGGCATGTCGGGCTGCAGGTAACATACTGTTTACATTAACATGTATATGGTTAGGTATTAGATTATGTGAAAGACAAATTCTGTTGAATTTTATATTAAAAACAGTTTGATGTAACTTGGCTGTGGTCTTCCGGAATTTGTTGTAGAGCTTGCTCGTAAATGGCTGGCAGGGCGCCGAAATAGTCATCTTGGGGCTGAAGCTCTTTTTCCCATGTTTGTTTTAACAATACGTATGTTTTTGGACAGGGTCCGTCTTTAGCAAAACACAATTTTATTTTTTACCCCAAACATGTTTCACTCCACTTGCAGCATCATCAGTGGTCTTTTATTTTATGACTCTTAAACATACGGAATATTCTTTACTGTTTGTACACATGTAAATATTAGTTTTAAAATCGTTATTACAGATTTTCGAAGAAACACACAAAATTATGAATTCATACCTTTTTACAACATGGTGTGATTTTCCTGATGTGTTATGTTTTTACAGTGACTGATTTCTTTCACAGTTTGTCATCTACATCCATATACAACTTAATGTAGGTAAATTATTTAAGCAAAAAATTACTATTTGGAACCAGTTACGGCTATAACTGAAATTAATTAATTTATGTGCAAGATTTTGTGTATGTGTGTGTGTGTGTGTGTGTGTGTGTGTGTGTGTATAACTGAAATTAATTAATTTATGTGCAAGATTTTGTGTGTGTGTGTGTGTGTGTGTGTGTGTGTGTGTGTGTGTGTGTGACTAAAAAGTAAATAAAAAATTAAAAAATAAAAGGATACTGGCACAAAGTTGTTTTACATGGTCTAACTTCTGATTTGATTATGGCCAGTAGCCGAAATTACGTTATAAATAAAGACATACGCAGAGTGATACAAACGGTTTTATTCACAAAACTTTATTTGGTTGGCCGAAGTATGTCATGGAGACATTTCGAAGTCGCGGAACTTACTTATGCTACCAGAGATTATGGTTGTGTCTATGATTTAAGAACGCAGGCAGCAATGCCCATTTCGTTAGACGATGGAAGACTCAGCTTATTACCGAGCGAGGTGGCGCAGTTTTAAGCACACTGGTCTCGCATTCGGGAGGACGACGGTTCAATCCCACGTCCGGCCACCCTGATTTAGGTTTTCCGTGATTTCCCTAAATCGCTCGAAGCAAATGTCGGGATGGTTCCTTTGAAAGGGCACGGCTGACGTCCTCCCCATCCTTCCCTAATCCGATGAGACCGATGACCTCGCTGTTTGGTCTCTTCCCCCAACCAACCCAACCCCCCCCCTCCCCCCCTACCCAGCTTATTTCTCTGTTGCCTTGCAATATCAACGACCTGTAACCATGTACCACTAAGAGTCTAGCCGATCTGGTGGTTAAAGTTATTGTTGCACACTTTGATCTCAACGCTTGCTTTGAGACTGAATCTCTGTAAGTATATGTAAATCTGAGACGAGTAAAAAACTATTAAACATTTATCCGAGCGTGTCACCTCGAAAAACTATGTTCGCACATAATTGGTTATTCGTAAGTACCTCCAGGATTTCTGAAAACCACAAGACATCTACAGGATGACTACCAGATACTCAGAAAAATGACACACGTCACTGGATAGAAATTCTCTCCAATTTTTGATTCGTAATATGTGCTGTGGCATAACTGCAGAATGCACCACTAGCAGGCAGGCGTGTCAGACAAGTCATCGACTCTATATTGTTGCAGCGAATTAGTTCACGATTGCAGATAGGCAATCTAAAGAACAGGTTTCCAAAGCGGGCTGACTTCGTTGCGCCTTCCTGGGCAGCAGCAGCAACTACGTCAATGAAATGCACGCACGTACCCTTCCGCTTATATTGGCGTTTGCAGTATGACGAACGGTGTCCACACTGAGTATCAGCAACGAGAGTTAAAAATTATCACTCCACTGAATCTATCTACAATGCTGGGGAGAAAAATTAGTGCTCCTGGGAAGAAGACGTCAATTTTGATCCGATGACAGCATATGCCACCTGGGGGATAGTAAATGTATTGGCAATGGTTCTAGCGTCGTCCGCCAATAGATAGCGTACTGACGTAGCTACCAGAGCACCATCTGTGTCCGCTCTTTAACAGGGAAAGCTCACAGCCAGAAAGCTCGGTGTGGTGCAGACATGTGAAGCAAGCAGGCAACTTGCCAAGGAGACGTACTAGTGGTTCCTTCAGCCAGCAGAGAGAGTTTGAAAGGGGTCAAATTGTGGCCTTCGAGTGGCGGGACGGTGCTTTCGGAGATCTGCCACACAAGTTAGCCGTGCTGCAACAGTTGTGCAACGATGCTGAAACCAGTGGCCAAGTGAACATTCACAAACTCGTAGACGCGGTTTTGGACGTAACAGCAGCACAAACACCCGCCAGGATCGCCGTATTGTAATGGCAGCAATGTCAGATTATACAGCTACGACAACACAGAGTGCTTGTGAGCCCAGACGTGTCAACACGAACTGTTGCGAATCGGTTATTAGCAGTGGGACTACGGATACGCACACCTCTATCCCGTCTTCCACTCATGCCAGAGCATCGACGTGTATCGCTTGACAGGTGTCGTCAGAGAGTCATTTGGAAGATGGAATGGCGCGCAGTGGTTTTCACTGATTAAATCAGGTTATGCCTGCAAGTGACTGTCTTTGTGGCTACGACGTAGACCTATTGAGCGCCGTTCCCAGAGTGCATTTTTCCATGAAAAACTGGCCCCACCCCAAGCCTGGTCTGGGTTGTGATAAGCCACAACTATCGTTCACAGTTCGTGTTTCTGGAGCGGACGCCATCCGGCACTCGGTTTGTGCAGAATGTTGTTAGACCCGTTCTTTTGCCCATACTTTCAACAGAATGGTGATGTTTTGTTCAAACAGGATTATATTTCCCACACTCTGTCCATGAAACTCAATGTGCTCTGCAAGACATGCAATAATACACTCCTGGAAATGGAAAAAAGAACACATTGACACCGGTGTGTCAGACCCACCATACTTGCTCCGGACACTGCGAGAGGGCTGTACAAGCAATGATCACACGCACGGCACAGCGGACACACCAGGAACCGCGGTGTTGGCCGTCGAATGGCGCTAGCTGCGCAGCATTTGTGCACCGCTGCCGTCAGTGTCAGCCAGTTTGCCGTGGCATACGGAGCTCCATCGCAGTCTTTAACACTGGTAGCATGCCGCGACAGCGTGGTCGTGAACCGTATGTGCAGTTGACGGACTTTGAGCGAGGGCGTATAGTGGGCATGCGGGACGCCGGGTGGACGTACCGCCGAATTGCTCAACACGTGGGGCGTGAGGTCTCCACAGTACATCGATGTTGTCGCCAGTGGTCGGCGGAAGGTGCACGTGCCCGTCGACCTGGGACCGGACCGCAGCGACGCACGGATGCACGCCAAGACCGTAGGATCCTACGCAGTGCCGTAGGGGACCGCACCGCCACTTCCCAGCAAATTAGGGACACTGTTGCTCCTGGGGTATCGGCGAGGACCATTCGCAACCGTCTCCATGAAGCTGGGCTACGGTCCCGCACACCGTTAGGCCGTCTTCCGCTCACGCCCCAACATCGTGCAGCCCGCCTCCAGTGGTGTCGCGACAGGCGTGAATGGAGGGACGAATGGAGACGTGTCGTCTTCAGCGATGAGAGTCGCTTCTGCCTTGGTGCCAATGATGGTCGTATGCATGTTTGGCGCCGTGCAGGTGAGCGCCACAATCAGGACTGCATACGACCGAGGCACACAGGGCCAACACCCGGCATCATGGTGTGGGGAGCGATCTCCTACACTGGCCGTACACCACTGGTGATCGTCGAGGGGACACTGAATAGTGCACGGTACATCCAAACCGTCATCGAACCCATCGTTCTACCATTCCTAGACCGGCAAGGGAACTTGCTGTCCCAACAGGACAATGCACGTCCGCATGTATCCCGTGCCACCCAACGTGCTCTAGAAGGTGTAAGTCAACTACCCTGGCCAGCAAAATCTCCGGATCTGTCCCCCATTGAGCATGTTTGGGACTGGATGAATCGTCGTCTCACGCGGTCTGCACGTCCAGCACGAACGCTGGTCCAACTGAGGCGCCAGGTGGAAATGGCATGGCAAGCCGTTCCACAGGACTACACCCAGCATCTCTACGATCGTTCCATGGGAGAATAGCAGCCTGCATTGGTGCGAAAGATGGATATACACTGTACTAGTGCCGACATTGTGCATGCTCTGTTGCCTGTGTCTACGTGCCTGTGGTTCTGTCAGTGTGATCATGTGATGTATCTGACCCCAGGAATGTGTCAATAAAGTTTCCCCTTCCTGGGACAATGAATTCACGGTGTTCTTATTTCAATTTCCAGGAGTGTATTATCTTGGAACTCTTCCATTTGGTCCGTGTTTGCCTAGAAAAACAGTTATATCAGAAATTGAGTCTGCCTTGATGCAAAACATCCTGTTATTCGTTTGTTTCGTAATTATCCCAAACTAGTTTCGGCGACAAATACCACCATCATCAGTGGGGTTTTTTAATCTAAAACATGCAGAAAATGAAACTTCCTGGCAGATTAAAACTATGTGCCCGACCGAGACTCGAACTCGGGACCTTTGTCTTTCGCGGGCAAGTGCTCTACCACTTGCCCGCGAAAGGCAAAGGTCCCGAGTTCGAGTCTCGGTCGGGCACACTGTTTTAATCTGCCAGGAAGTTTCATATCAGCGCACACTCCGCTGCAGAGTGAAAATCTCATTCTGGATGCAGAAAATGGTATGGTTGTACAAACACAGTAAAACATTATTACATTTTTACAAATCGTCTTTTGAAATATAGTTTTATATTGATACTTTCCTACTACCTTATTTATTGTACGTTACAGCATGTTTTAAGCAATTATTCGCGCTGTTTGTGACATATTTTCTGTGCTCTTTTTTTCTGTTGCCGTCTTTTTACTTAGCGAACATCATGTCATCTGCAACCATGTGAGCGGCTGTTAGTAAACAAATACTAAAAGGTGGACTTTGTATGTCAGCAGTGCATACTTGGGTTGTGGTAATGTTGTGGAAACTAGTTATTTTGGTGTTTATTGAGCTGTTGCTTAGCTATTCGTGTACTCACGTTCGTTGGATGGTATGTGGCTGCTTTTTGCACAGAAAAACAAAACTTTTGCACTTTGTTTCTGATCCAGAATATTACGCCATCTTGCTGTTCAGGTGTGTCGCGAGAGACGTATCGCATGTGGCGAGAAAGGCTATGAAAACTGTAGCACGAATTACGACGACTTCTGTTCATTATTTATGTTTCTGTGTGTGATGGGGAAGTGGTTCTTTTGCGTGTGTGTGCTTTCTGTTCTGTGTCCCTGGTCAGACATGCAGCTAGTTCCCTGGCCAATATGAACTCTGGTCTTGTCTCCAATCGAGCAAGTGTGGGATACGATTGGACGAGAAGTGACTCGCATGACTCATCAACCAATAACTCTTACAGAACTACGGGAACAGGTCGGGCGGCGTGGGATAACATATCCCAGGGCAATATTCGCCATTTGTTCGATGGATTGGCTGCCAGAATCTGTGGTGTATTGCCGCCTGTGGAGGATACACCACGTACTAATATGGGTCTTTCAGCGTGGTCCATACCTTGTAGTTGAGAACCACTTGTACTATTGATCTGTAAATGTCATCATTTCATGTACTCCATATGCATTGCTGCAGCAATAAATCTTGAATGGAAGGAAACCTCTAAAAGGGTATACTAATTCTTTTTTTCGGACTGTATTTCCTATATATCTTCTAGTTTTCAAACAGTCGTCTCCTGAAACATGGAGGACTTACAAATAGCCCTGTATAATAGTTGTCTGAAGATACTGAACAAGCCGCAGACTTTCGGGCATTACACGGGGGAGACCAGAGCGGCTTAGACCGAGTGGACGCTGTGCATCTACATCTACATCTACATGGATACTCTGCAAATCATATTTAAGTGCCTGGCAGAGGGTTCATCGAGCCACCTTCTCAATTCTCTATTATTCCAATCTCGTATAGCGCGTGGAAAGAATGAACACCTATGCTTTCCGTACGAGCTCTGATTTGCCTTATTTTACCGTGTTGATCGTTTCTCCCTATGTAGGTCGGTGTCAACAAAATATTTTTGCATTCGGAGGAGAAAGTTGGTGATCAGAATTCCGGAAGACGATTCCGTCGCAACGATAAACGACTTTCTTTTAATGATGTCCAGCCCAAATCCCGTATCATTTGTGTGACACTCTCTCCCATATTTCGCGATAAAACAAAAGGTGCTGCCTTTCTTTGAACTTTTTCGATGTACTCCATCAGTCCTACCTTGTAAGAATCCCACACCGCACAGCAGTAATCTAAAAAGAGGACGGACAAGCGTAGTGTAGGCAGTCTCCTTAGTAGGTCTGTTACATTTTCTAAGTGTCCTGCCAATAAAACGCACTCTTGCTTAGCTTTCCCCAGAACATTTTCTATGTGTTCTTTCCAATTTAAGTTGTTCGTAATTGTAATACCTATGTATTTAGTTGAATTTACGGCTTTTAGATTAGACTGATTTTGCGTGTAACCGAAGTTTAACGAGTTCCTTTTAGTACTCATGTGGATGACCTCACACTTCTCGTTATTTAGGGCCAACTGCCACTTTTCGCACCATTCAGACATCTTTTCTAAATCGTTTTGCAGTTTGTTTTGGTCTTCTGATGGCTTGATTAATCGATGAACGACAGCGTCATCTGCAAACAACCGAAGACGGCTGCTCAGATTGTCTCCCAAATCGTTTATATAGATTAGGGACAGCAAAGGGCCTATAACACTACCTTGGGGAACGCCTGAGATCACTTCTGTTTTACTCGATGACTTTCCGTCAATTACTAAGAACTGTGAACTCTCTCACAGGAAATCACAAATCCAGTCACATAACATGTACTGCTATTGTAAATATAATAGTGCCATTAATATGTATATTTTAAAATTTTTTTGTTCCATAATAATTTTGAAAAATTAAGAAAATACTATAACGAGAGTAAGCTTTTGTTAAGTGTAGATTATCTATTTAAAATAACCTCTTTGACGTAGGGGTCCGCAGCTCGTGGTCGTGCGGTAGCGTTCTCGCTTCCCGCGCCCGGGTTCCCGGGTTCGATTCCCGGCGGGGTCAGGGATTTTCTCTGCCTCGTGATGACTGGGTGTTGTGTAATGTCCTTAGGTTAGTTAGGTTTAAGTAGTTCTAAGTCCTAGGGGACTGATGACCATAGATGTTAAGTTCCATAGTGCTCAGAGCCATTTGACGTAGGTGGAATAAATGTGTTAAAATATATTTTGTAAATAATTAGGTAATATGTGAAGTACAAATGTAATTAATTATGTCAATTTTGTATGTATATGCTGTTATGCAATTGTAGATGGTTCATACTTAGGTTTTTTGTAAGCAGAAGTGTAAATTGAATAGGTGTAGGGATCATAGGTGGAACGGAACTCCGTTCTGTGGTGGAATGGAAAAGGTGGTGGGGCGCGCGAGTGAGATTTGGCGCGCAGGTGGCTCATACAGTCGGTAGCTGCCCTGCAAGTAGTGAACACGCATGCAAGACTGGGTTTTCGGCCTCGGATGATTGGCGCAGTACGGCAATAAATTAATAGCTCAGAAATTTGCAATTTTATCGTCGCCACCAAGAGGAAGACAGAGCTATGTACATCAACAGCCGTACCTGCGGAATGTTACGACGCAGCACCGCCTCACGCCACCTTCGACATCAGTAACAGGCAAAGTACTTTATTTAGAAGTGTATCACTGTATGAACCATCCGTCTTCAATCACTGGAATATAAGTGTTAAATATACCTTTGTGTTTAACCGTGATTTTCCTATGTAATTTACCTCAGTAGGGTCCTTACCTAAACGAATTTATTCCGAGTATCCTGATGTTTATTGAAGCTTGAATAATAGTAAATTACTGGCAAGAGTACTGTTTTGGTAGTAAATTCTTAAAATCATTATTAAATACTAAAGTTTGGACGTATCAGTTTAAGGGCCAACAGCTTTGCGTGGCCATGAGGATAAGTTTTCAATAGTATTTCTGAAAGTAAAGTAACATAATTGTTTAACTGCAACAATCTTAACAGTAATTGTTCATGTTGCTTCTCCATGTCAAAGAAAGCCAGACAAATATTGATGTTAGTAAAACGTTAACAAATAACAGTCCTAAAGAAATGAACTTTAGTCGTGTTAAATAATAGTTTTGGTCATATGAATGATAGCTGTAAGTTTAATATTTTTTTGTATCCTTGTTGAAATATATGTGTGTCTTCTTTAAATAATTACTGAAGTATAGTGATAAATTCCGTAAGTAACAGAAAGTGGGATTAATAGTACTTACTGCCAAGTGACCGTAGTACGTGAAAGTAGTTATTTATTCAGTGTCGAAAATCGACTTCATCTTGTTGTGTAGACACTGTGCCCGATTTGGGCTGGCGGCCGTTTTATTAAGCGAAACAGTTTATTGTTATAACAAGCTTTGTCTGATAAAAGGTTTACAAAAGTAATTATTGTCACTGCTTTTCCCTCCAAACTGTATGATTCGGAGAAAAATAGTTCGATACTTTATCACTGGGTTGAACACGGTTAAAATCTCTCTCCGACAGTCGATGGTTTGGAGTGTTAGTGGTGTGTAATTTTGTAGTGGTGTTCCGGCCGCTACTTACTACACAGTTCTGACATTCCGAATCGAGGATCTTCGGTCTTTATGGTGGTAGAACTTAAACGTTCTGGTACCGTATTGACGAGAACGCGAAAGTACCGTTGCAAACTGAGATGATATTCCATAAGCACGCAATTTTACTACGAGCCGCTTGTGTGGTACAGTGTCAAAAGCCTTCCGGAAATCGAGGAATGCGAAATCGATCTGAAATCCCTTGTCTATGGTAGTCAGCACTTCACGTGAATAAAGAGCTAGTTGTGTTTCACAGGAAAGATGTTTTCTAAACCCATGTTGACTGTGTGTCAATCGACCGTTTCCTTCGAGGCAATTCATAAAGTTGGAACAAATGGGACGGAGAGACAGACGAGAAGGCGGTGCACCTGGTCGAGGAACATGGTCTCGCTGTCGGCCTGGAGGCGGTAGGCGGCGTCGAGCAGCTGCTGCAGTTCCCGCGCGAACTCCGCCTCCTCCTGCGAGGGCAACGCCAGCGGCCCGCCCCCGCCACCGCGCTCCACCGTGTAGGCAGCCAGCGCGTCCTCCCAGTACGACACCGCCGTGTCCAGCGCCTCCATGCCTGTAAACAACAACAACAACAACATAATACAGTCGCTCAGTCTCTTTGATCATACACTACTGGCCATTACAATTGCTACACCAAGAAGAAATGCAGATGATAAACGGGTATTCATTGCACAAATATATTATACTAGAACTGACATCTGATTACATTTTCACGCAACTTGGGTGCGTAGATCCTGAGAAATCAGTACCCAGAACAACCACCTCTGGCCGTAATAACGGCCTTGATACGCCTAAGCATTGAGTCAAACAGAGTTTGGATGGCGTCTAGACGAGTCAGTTGCTCGGCCACCATTGACCAGACGTTTTCAATTGGTGAGAGGTCTGGAGAATGTGCTGGCCAGGACAGCAGTCGAACATTTTCTGTATCCAGAAAGGCCCGTACAGGACCTGCAACATGCGGTCGTACACTATCCTGCTGAAATGTAGGATTTCGCAGGGATCGAATGAAGGGTAGAGCCACGGGTCGTAACACATCTGAAATGTAACGTCCACTGTTCAAAGTGCCGTCAATGCGAACAAGAGGTGACCGAGACGTGTAACCAGAGGCACACCATACCATCAGGCCGGGTGATACGCCAGTATGGCGATGACGAATACACGCTTCCAATGTGCGTTCAGCGCGATGTCGCCAAACACGGATACGACCATTATGATGCTGTAAACAGAACCTGCATTCATCCGAAAAAATGACGTTTTGCCATTCGTGCACCCAGGTTCGTCGTTGAGTACACCATCGCAGGCGCTCCTGTCTGTGATGCAGCGTCTAGGGTAACCGCAGCCATTGTCTCCGAGCTGATAGTCCATGCTGCTGCAAACGTCGCCGAACTGTTCGTGCAGATGGTTGTTGTCTTGCAAACGTCCCCATCTGTTGACTCAGGGATCGAGACGTGGCTGCACGATCCGTTACAGCCGTGCGGATAAGATGCCTGTCATCTCGACTGCTAGTGATACGAGGCCGTTGGAATCCAGCACGGCGTTCCGTATTACTCTCCTGAACTCACCGATTCCATATTCTGCTAACAGTCATTGGATCTCGACCAACGTGAGCAGCAATGTCGCGATACGATAAACCTCTATCGCGATAGGCTACAATCCGACCTTTATCAAAGCCGGAAACGTGATGGTACGCATTTTTCCTCCTTACACGAGGCATCACAACAACGTTTCACCAGGCAACGCCGGTCAACTGCTGTTTGTGTATGAGAAATCGGTTGGAAACTTTCCTCATGTCAGCACGTTGCAGGTGTCGCCACCCGCGTAAACCTCGTGTGAATGCTCTGAAAAGCTAATGATTTGCATATCACAGCATCTTCTTCCTGCCGATTAAATTTCGCGCCTGTAGCACGTCATCTTCGTGGTGTAGCAATTTTAATGGCCAGTAGTGTATTAGTACTTCCATCAACATCTTATCCAGTGAAGAAGTTACACCGCTCAATCTCCTCTTTCCATTTTTACTCTTAACACGTGTTCGCACAACAAGAAACTTTCTTTGTACCTTGCTTCGCAATACACAAGTCCCTTCCCATCAAACTTACATGGATTCCCAATAACACCCTTAAACACATCTGAGTTTACCCCTACACTATCTGGGAACCATACCGAGATTTGATGCATTCACGAATCTGAAGGTACCCACTAATCTTTGAATATCCCAGCGATGTACGAGGGTTGAAACTTGAGTAGTGACAACTATTTATTTACAACTTATACGAGGTAGATATAATTTTTTTGATAATGTGGGGTCACAGTAATAATATTTTTTTAAAGTCAGTACCGCCATTAGACTGTTGTTTATTTGCAGCGTTACATTTACACTTACACAATCATGATTTCGGCTTCAAAGTGCCATTAAAATGGTTCAAATGGCTCTGAGCACTATGGGACTCAACTGCTGAGGTCATTAGTCCCCTAGAACTTAGAACTAGTTAAACCTAACTAACCTAAGGACATCACAAACATCCATGCCCGAGGCAGGATTCGAACCTGCGACCGTAGCGGTCTTGCGGTTCCAGACTGCTGCGCCTTTAACCGCACGGCCACTTCGGCCGGCTAAAGTGCCATTATCAAGTGTTTTAAGTGTTACACAGTGCCTAAGATGGCATACTGTAGTATTATAAATACGATAGTATGCCATCTTATTCACTGTATAACACTTAAACCACTTGATAATGGCACTCTGAAGCCGAAATCATGATTGTGTAAGTGTAACTGTAACACTTCAAATAAACAACAGTCTAATAGCGGTACTGGCTATAAAGAGACAAAGTAGATACATGTCTCGAACTTTTATTCTCCTTCAAAGTAACCGCCATTGTGGATAACCCGTTGCCAGCAATGTGGAAGTCGTAGGGCACCCGTAGCAGCGCCAGTTGTGTGAATAGTTAGAATGGAGCGGTCAATCGTCCAACCAGTCTTTGCAATAGTTCTGAAGCGAATGCCTTAAGAGTTGCTTTGAATTTAGGAATCAACTACAAGTCACAGTGGCTTAAGTCCAGTGAGCGTTGTGGGTGGTACAACACTTCCCAGCCCCATCGATCGAATAAATCAGTCACAGAAACTTCCTGGCAGATTAAAACTGTGAGTCGGACCGAGACTCGAACTCGGGACCTTTGCCTTTCGCGGGCAAGTGCTCCACCAACTAAGCTACCCAAGCACGACTCACGCCCCGTCCTCACAGCTTTACTTCCGCCAGTACCTCGTCTCCTACTTTCCAAACTTCACAGAGTGTGAGGACGGGGCGTGAGTCGTGCTTGGGTAGCTCAGTTGGTAGAGCACTTGCCCGCGAAAGGCAAAGGTCCCGAGTTCTAGTCTCGGTCCGGCACACAGTTTTAATCTGCCAGGAAGTTTCATATTAGCGCACACTCCGCTGCAGAGTGAAAATCTCATTCTGAAATCAGTCACAACTTGCGCTATACGCATCCGAGCATTTCCCTGAAAAATGGTGGGCGGTTCCTGCAGAAACTGTTACCGCTTCTTTCTCTCAGTTCGTCGCAGTCTGTGTTCCAGAAATGAACAGCTTAGACGAAGAAGCGCCGACACTTTCTGCCCTTCATTGTGCAAGACAATGCTCGGGCGTATATGGCGCAGATTGTGACTGATTCGTTCGATCGATGGGCCTGGGAAGTGCTGTACCACCTACCACACTCCTCGGACTTAAGTCCTTGTGAGTTCCACTTGATTCATAAATCGAAGGAAACACTTCGTGGCCTTTTAGAGAGTCGGCGGATCACAGACAACTCCACTAGAACTATCACAGACCTGACGCTACTAAGGGTATCCTACGACTTCAACATCGCTGGCCACGGATTATATACAATACTGGTGACTACTGTTACGAACAGAAACATTTTGAAACATGTAATTATTTTGTGGAAGTTGTACGAAAGTAGTTGCCACTATTAAAGTTTCAACCCTCGTAATTAATGAATATCCGCTTCATTTGCTAAAAAAGTTATTTATTTTTCTCGGCGGTCGGTTTCAGCTTTCACACTAACTGATCAACAGTATCCGGACACCCGTATGTAATACGAAACTGACCACAACATGTCACGAGAGGCGGACCCTCCAGTACGAAAAAATTCGGGAAGTATTGCGTTCTCAGTAGAGAAGAAGTAAAAGCAGAATGGTTCGGTCAGGAGAGATCAGTGACAACATGGTCTAGTAGTCTGAGTAACTCACGACATTCGCTTCAGAACTGTTACAGATACTTCTTGGGCAACAGACAGCTCCACTCTATCAACACTACTGGCGCTGCTAAGGGTATCCTACGACTTCCACATCGTTGGCAACGAGTTATACATTTTAATCTTATACTCAGAATTAGATTTATAAAGAGCTATGTTTAGTCAGTACTTATGTATGGCGTGGAAAGTTGGACGCTGAAGGTAAACGCTATGAACATGCTGGAAGCATTCGAGATCTGGTTATATCGAAGAATCCTTAAAATTCCATGGTATGTATCATGCAATACGACAGAAAGCAGCGTGACTTGACGTGACGGTGCTAGAGAGAGAGACAAAGATATTCTTTATTACTCTGTGGCGGTTAGTGCTCAGATAATTATTCTTAGGGTAGGAAGTCTTTGTTCTTGTTAAGAAGTAATTCATTAGGAGTTTTTCATTCTTGTGAAGTAGAAATCGACACCACTGCGAGAGTTTGAAGGAAATTGTATTATATATCTGTATATAAGCCAGTGAACAGATAATTCATGTTACGAGAAGAACTTCATTGACACAAAAGTCAATAAAACATTGTTCATTTCAAGAAGGTACGTGTTTATTCCATAATTGATGTATACTACATTTATGATCTATTAACGAATACCAGCTCGAGAACATTTCCGACGGGAGCGTTCAGTTCTAATTAAACAGTTTGATGCTTTCTTCGGAAAAGGAGTAATTTCACGGATCATTTAAATCCACCAATGTTGGACATTTCTAAGAACTGAAAACAAATCTGATTGCTATGCCCGGACGAATATTTCTCCACAACTTTGACTAACACTTTCAGCTTCAACGTCTCCAGCAGCTGGAGCAGATCGCTACAACAACGGAAGCGAGTAGTGTGAAAGCAGTTTCACACATCGCCCTGTATCAAACCAACGGTGTAGGTATTCAACATACCAGAGCACATACAGTAACTCATACGTATAAAGACAAACACAAGGTGGTTTGAGAAACATATAGAGAGACACACTCACTAAACAGAAGTGCTCATCAGAGAGACTTTATAATGGAAGCAAGGAAAACAAATGAAGAGTAAAAAGAGACGAGAACTGCTAACCACAATCAAATGTAAGAAAACAGCTTACTTAGATCACATGATACGAAATCAAAGTATCACTTTCCTCAACTGATAATCGAGGGTAAGACTGAAGGCAGCAGAGCAAACGGTAGGAAGAGGATGTCATGACTCTGCAATGTCGGACAGAGGACAGGAATAAGAAATGCGGGGGACTTGATCCATAATGGAAGAGAAGACTGGGCGAATGTGTTCGCAAACATCCATCAGTGGATTTTCAGCAGAAGAGGAAGAGTAACAAATCCATCAAGGAAATTTCAACCCTTCTGAAGCTGTCCATCACTGTTGGTGATGTGATTGCGAAGTGAAAAGGCCGGCCGAAGTGGCCGTGCGGTTAAAGGCGCTGCAGTCTGGAACCGCAAGACCGCTACGGTCGCAGGTTCGAATCCTGCCTCGGGCATGGATGTTTGTGATGTCCTTAGGTTAGTTAGGTTTAACTAGTTCTAAGTTCTAGGGGACTAATGACCTCAGCAGTTGAGTCCCATAGTGCTCAGAGCCATTTGAACCATTTGAAGTGAAAACGCGAAGGAACGACCACAGTTAAACCAAGACAAGACATATCTCATGTACTAACAGACTGTGTCCGTTGAGAGTTGTAGAGGGTGGTTGCAAAAAACTGCACGAAATTAGCGGAAGGAATCACCCGTGAGCTCCGTAGTACTACTAGCATTCCAGCTAGTATAATGACTGCGCGTTGGGAGCTAGAAAGAATGGGTTACGAAGGTCTAGCAGCTTCTCATCAGCCACACATTTCCGTAATTAATGCTGAACAACGCTTGAAGTGGTGTAAACAGCTACGGCCATAGACAGGCGCTGACTAGAAACGAGTGTTTCGGAATGACAAGTGTGAATCCCATGGAAGGTTTTGGGTTTGGCGAATGCGTGGACATCATTACCTACCGTCATGTGTAATACCAACAGTAAAGTACGGAAGAGGTGATGGTAACAGTGTGAGGATATTCTTCGTCGTTAGGGTGTTGTCCCCTTATTGCGCTTAAGAAAATGTTGAATGCCGAAGAATGCTAATAATTTTACAGTAAAGAGTACTGTGTACGGTAGGGCAGCAGCTCGGAGATTATGACTGCTGTATCAGCATGACAGTGGACCCTATCATAAAACAGCATCTGTTAGGCAATGATTTGTGGACAATAAGAGCCCTGAAATGCACTGTCCTGCCCGAACTGCGACATGAACCCACTGGAACACCTTCGGGTTGAGTCAGAACGTCGACTTCGTTCGAGACTCCGGCATCCTACATCACTACCTTCTCTGGTTTCATTGGAATAATGATAACAAAATCAGCGGCTGTATTTCAATCCACGTCGTTTATTCTTTTAACTCATGTTGCCATCTTCAGACCCCAGCCGTAACCTGGCACTTCAGGCCCCAAGCGTCACCTGCCGTCCATAACCGTTTTCATGTGCAATGAACAGAATCGTATGCAGCGAGACAAAATTAACTGCACTCCATACATTCCGTGGCAACAACAAGCCCAGCATGGACTTCCATCAGATAGCTTCACCTCCACGACTCACGGTTGTATGGCGAAAACGCAGGCATTAGGCTGCGTTCACACTGCCGGCCGGGCCGGGCCGGGCTGACGCGTACTGTCTCGGCTCGTGCCTAGCCAGCTCAGGCCGACGTGTAGGGCATTCACACTGCGCGCCGCGCCGAGCCGGGTCGGCGGAATGGGGGAAAATCCACTTCTCCGATTTTCATGTTCTAAAAATTCTTAGAGGTATATAAGACTGCGCCACATCGTTTTATGAACTCATTTTTTCCTTAAAAGCGTTACTTACGTCGTGAAAAAAGAAAAAGTCTACTTTTCGTTTCGCGTGATTTCTTAGTTTCGTAACGCTTCCCAGCCGATTTTGAAGAAATTATGCGGCTAAAAAATCTGATTTTTGTACACGTGCTAGTGTAACTTCTTAGCTTCGTATTGAATCATTTATCTTTTCGTATTTCTTAACAGTCATTGTTAAATGATGCTATTTGTCAACGTTGTGCACTTGATTTACAGATCTTGTAGTGAAAAAGTTATGTAGCGGGTAGCTTACTGTTAGATCCGTTTTAGACCATACATTGTTGCGCATGAAATGTAGCTAAAAGTACCAAAAAGTTTTTGAAATGATAATGACACTGATATCTGTCTCTGGTCACAAGTAATGCGAGATATTCAGTGGCGTCAGTGCCGCGTCCGCAAGCCACGGAGTTCGAGCGGTTACAGCTTGGTTTAATGTAGTCATATAATGCAGGACAGAAAAAAACTAATTACTAGTGATCAGTGGTGTAAAACTAATCACAAAAACAAACTGGAGATTTGTGATACGTTTACTGCAGAAACTGAAGCGCAATTCTGTAGTCTCGTTGTCTACTTTGACAGAAAAAAAAAATAATGGAGAGTTAATGAAACTACTGTAGATCGACACAGACGTGCGTTTCATTGTTCTTCATTATTTTTTTCCTTCCTTGGCGGGCTGCGCTGCACCGTCAAGGTAATCCCTACTCTTTGGCTAAATGGCTGCTAGTTGCCGAAGGCCAAATAAATAAATTAAAAAAAATCCCCACCCTTCGACAGCTGACAAGCAAGTCACTAGAAAACGCAGCTGCAGTCAACAGTTGCTCGCCTTTGGCTAGTGTGTGCTGTCGTGTAGAACAATGTCTTCACTCTTTTATTGGTATTGTTTTGACTCTGCAGTTACTCGTCGAGTTTTGAAGTACAGAAGAACTAGGAGGTTATGGATTCATCCCATAAATAGCGACAGACATTTAGGAGAGTTTTTTTCTTTACATGAAGAACTTAAAAACTATCCTGAAAAATTTTATTCATATTACAGAATGAATCATAATACATTTCAGTATGTGCTGCAGAACATTCAAGACAAAATTTCGAAACAGAACACAAATTTTCGCAGAAGTATAACAGCAGAAGAAAAATTGTGTATAACGATAAGGTAAGATTCGTTAGTACACACTTTTTGGTTTGCAGTAGAACTTTGTGCAGCATTCACTACCTCCAATTAATTGTAGTCATGCTTTTGTATTTTAAATTTCACAAACGCTTACCTCTGAGGGGAAGAGAGTTTATGGGACTCCTGAGAATCATCAGTAAGTAATTAGCTTCGTCATTTTGGGTAATGTCTTGCTGTGCCTTCAACGAAGAATCGCAGATACACTCCTTCAGAATTTTCCAACTTTTTCTTCGTTTTTCTTCATGATGCAGCGCTTGGCAGTGGTGATGGTTCATCATGTGGAGCCACTGATGACCTCACAGAATTCTTTTCATTACCTTGTAAGATAGACAGACTGATATGCCCTTTGACTCAGTGGTTCTATTTCCACTGGTAAGGAACTGTGCATAGCTCTTGGAACTTAGGAAAATCATATGACAGAACGAAGCCCGAGTGGAATTGCATTTTAATATACTATTCCCTGGATCACATGACCTTATTTTGCCAAGTTATACAAGTTATTCTCTGTAACTGTCTCTCAGGTCTTTGCATTTCGATTTCATTATTTTAATTGAAAGAATATAGAAGGATGCAAGAAAATGTCTCCTTAATTATTTAGTGTTGTATAACTATGAAATGACATTGACTAAGTAAATATCTACTGTGCAAACAAAACTGTAAAAACTTCGCCCAACACCACACTTGAGTAACACATTTTACGATTTTTTTTCTCAGGTATCTGTCCACTGGCATCTCCTTTCATGCACTAGCATCGTCATTCCGATTAGGAGTGTCCACCGTATCAGTGTTGGTGAAAGACGTTTGTATGGCCATATGGGAGTCACTTGCCCCCATTCATTTACCAACGCCAACTGTTTCTCGATTTAAAGAAATTGCCAGTGAAATGCATACGAGATGGGGATTTCCAAACTGTGTTGGATGTATAGACGGGAAGCACATACGTGTCCAATGTCCTAAACTTTCTGGCAGCATGTTTTACAATTACAAACAGTATTATTCGATTGTACTCCAAGCAGTTGCTGATGCAAATTACAAATTTATAGCTGTGGATGTTGGTGCCTACGGTAAACAGTCTGATGCAGGCGTGTTTAAAGAAAGTATGTTATATAAGAAACTTACAAATGGGGAGCTGTTATTACCGCCACCAACAAGACTTGAAGGAATGTGTCAGGAACTACCGTACGTCATTTTGGGAGATGAAGCTTACCCCTTATTAGAGAATTTGATGAGACCTTTTCCTCGCAGAAATTTGGACAACGAGAAGATTCTATACAATGATATGCATTCCAGAGCAAGAAAAGTTGTTGAATGTGCATTTGGTATAATGACCAATAAATGGAGACTACTGAGGAAGGAAATTGAAACATCCGTTGACGTAGCTGATCACATAGTCAAGTGCATTTGTCTACTTCATAATATTGTCATTGACAGAGAAGGATGCAATGTTGAAGCTGAAAAGTTTTGTAACAATGCTGATATGCAGACAGCTGGTGCCACATTCAACAGAAATTCCACATTACGTTCGAAAACTGTCAGGAACACTTTTGTTGAATATTTCGTTAAAAATGCAACTTAAAATAATTGAAAAACCTCTCAAATAAATTTTGGAATTGAAATTACTTTGCTATTTACTGTATTTTTTTGTATCTCATTTCACTGTAAATAAAACAAATAAAATTATAAAGGAAAATAATTTATATTTGTGCGTACTATCTGAAACACACTCCTTGGTTACTTCGTTCCATAATCTGGAAACTGCATCATTACTGTCATACTAGCCGAAATTCTGATACCAAATTGATGGACACAAGTTAATGTCATGTATATGTTATTCTGCATCCATTAAAGTAAGAACATCGCAAAAAGATGTCACAGACAACAGCTTATATAGTAACGTGCCACAACATGACTTTACAATGCATTGTCATCTGGTAGGGACACATTTCCGTCCCTCAGTGACACTCATATCTGCCTCCGTTTACAAGTAAATGCGAACTATTCAGTGGCGGCAATGCCGCGAACGCTGGCAAGCTATTGTTGTAAATGCATGTAGATTAAATATATGAAATAAAAGTAATTTCGCATGTATCATTATAATAAACGTAATTTTTCCTCACTTATTGTGAAATGTGAGGTAACATCTTAAAATAAAAGACGTGTGCAGTCACACTTGTGATGAAAGCAGAAGGGAGACGTGTGATGCGTGTACTGCAGAAGCAGTAGTGCTGCTCCACAGGCTCGCGCCTGCGGTCGGCTCGCGCCGGCAATATTAAACATTCGGAATGTCGTCGGCTCGGCTCCGGGAGGCTCACGCCGTGTCGGCGCGGCCCGGCCGCCAGTCTGAACACCGCAATTCAAAACCATGTGTCTGATAGCAAAGCGGGCGGCGGCCCGGCCAGGCTCGGCTCGGCCCGGCCGGCAGTGTGAACGCTGCCTTAGGGTTTGATATGTAAGGCCTAGCTGCAAGTCGAAGGAACCCTGCCATAATACATTAAAAAAACATGGTTCAAATGGCTCTGAGCACTATGGGACTCAACTGCTGTGGTCATAAGTCCCCTAGAACTTAGAATGACTTAAACCTAACTAACCTAAGGACAGCACACAACACCCAGCCATCACGAGGCAGAGAAAATCCCTGACCCGCCGGGAATCGAACCCGGGAACCCGGGCGTGGGAAGCGAGAACGCTACCGCACGACCACGAGATGCGGGCATAATACATTCATGCAGCGTTGGAAAATTCAATATGACAATGAAAGTGGCAGTCTTTTCAGTTTCTCTATTATTCCTTCGTGTTCGTTGCTGTATGTCGCCTATCCCCTGGGTCCGCAGCTCGTGGTCATGCGGTAGCGTTCTCGCTTCCCACGCCCGGGTTCCCAGGTTCGATTCCCGGCGGGGTTAGGGATTTTCTCTGCCTCGTGATGACTGGGTGTTGTGTGATGTCCTTAGGTTAGTTAGGTTTAAGTAGTTCTAAGTTCTAGGGGACTGATGACCATAGATGTTAAGTCCCATAGTGCTCAGAGCCATTTGAACCATTTGAACCTATCCCCTGGGATGTCCATCCTTGTTTCAGCTCCACTGTGTCCACATCCATGATATCATGGCACATTACCACACCCTTGTTTGAGAGAGTTGTGCAACTCACCAATGATGTCTTTTTCACCCAACTTGTATTCCTTGAGAAGTTCTACCTGATCTGCTAGTTTCGACCAACAAGGAATCATTAAGCAGTCGTTTAGTAGATTTTAAAGTGCCAGCAAGTCCTTCCAAACCCTTATGAATATAGAAGGGGGACACTCTTTGAAACGTCGCTTCCTTCCTTTTTATTACCAGATTCACTTTATGATTAATGACTCCGTGAGCCCTGATCCCCGTTCCTGTGACACACACAGTTCCACAGCCGTACCACACGGTGGTCACTGAAACATGCCCAGAGATTATGGTGACAGGGGACTGGGGGCGCTTACCAGCCCCCAACTCAGGAACCCCAGGGTTGATAAGCCTGTATCCAGCAAACGAATGCTGACCCACTGAGGGGACGTGACAGAGACATGGTAGTACAGTGGCATGCGTGTGAATAGACGTCAGTAGAAGTGGTTAGGCATTGGTAAGGTGGTACCATGTCTTCTTGCGATGCTGAAGGTGTTCTGGCTCTAATCAGCTTAATGTTAATCAACAAACTTTAAAATGTACTCTTTTAAAAAGACGCTTCACTACACAATTATTCGAATGGGACGTAAATCGATAGATATGATGTACAGGTACGAACAAATGATTACAATATATCAGAAAAATTGGATGATTTATTCAAGAGAAAGAGTTTCTCATATCGAACAAGTCAATAACGCGTTGGTCCACCTCTGGCCTTTTTGCAAGCAGTTACTCAGCTTGGCATTGACTAATAGAGTTCTTGGATGTTTTCCTGAGGGATATTCAAAATCCCGAGACAGAGAATCCTGCCCATAATGTTCCAAACGCTCTGAACTGGGGATAGACCGCGACCTTCCTGGCCAATGTAGGGTTGAGCAAACACGAAGACAAGCACAAGAAACTCATGCCGTGTGCTGGCGGGCATTGTCCCAATGAAATGTACGCCCAGAATGGCTTGCCATGAAGGGTAACAAAACGGAGCGTTGAGTATCGTCAACATACCGCTGTGCTGTAAGGGTGCCACGGATGATAGCCAAAGGGGTCATACTAGGACATGAAATGGCACCCAAGACCATGACTCCTGATTGCCGGACCGTATGGCGGTCAACAATCATGTTAGTATCGCGCCGCTGTGCGGGGCGTCTCCAGACATGTCTTGGCTGGTCATCGGTGCTCATTTCGAAGCGAGATTCATCACTGAAGACAATGATACTCCAATGAATGAGATTCCAGATTTCTTTTCATAGCAGGACCTCTTTGGTTGTCAACCGCGGCGCCCTTACAGCACACCAGTACGTAGGTGATATTCTACGTCTAGTTTTGACGCCCTTCATGGCAAGCCATCCTGGGCTTAAATTTCAGTAAGATAATACCACCCCCGCACATGGCGAGAGTTTCTACTGTTTGTCTTAGTGCTTGCAAAACCCTCAACAACTCCAACAATCAATGCCAAGCCGAATAACTGCTTACATAAGGACCAGGAGTGGACCAACGCGTTATTGACTTGCGCAGTCTGTGAAATCCTTTCTCTTTAATAAATTTCCAATTTGTCTCTATTTGTAACCAATTATTTATAGGTGCATGGAGATCACATCTACTGATTTGTGTCCCTATCGGATGTTTCCTTTGTTAGAGTGGTGCGTGATTGGGGAACATCTTTAGTCGTGCGCTATTGTGAACGAACGTGATTCTTTTAAGATATTTACAGAGTCTATATGTATCCCGAAAAGTTTTAGTCATTTTAAAGAATGAGTAGGGAGACCTGATATGAGTAGGGAGACTTGATATGTTATGAACAAACACTGGACCATCAGTTTCGAAACAGGATACCCCCCAAAGGTATTAGTGAATGCAGAGTCATCACTGCAGCGTAATGTAGACCACCTCATAGAGAAATCTCACTAAAACCCAGGAAGCCAACAGAGGCCTACAAACATTGCTACGGGTCTGAGGAATCGGCTTCTATCTTAGCCCACATGAAGCATTGTCTTGGCAGAACAAAGGATATATGTATCTACCTAGCGGAAAGATCATATATTAAACTACATCCAGTAAACAAGTAAAAACAATTGCAGAGAAATTTTATAGAAAAACCACATTACATACTCGTCGTGTTTAGTTCTATACCTTCCTTCTCCTCCACAAACAAATGAAATACATTTCTATAACTTTCCCCGCCTCTGATATTTCACTTGAAATTCTTTACTGTTGCCCTCATCACGACTGTTGTGATCGTAAATACATGCATCTGTCTCATCAAGATGTAGTGTCCATCATTATTTTGTATCTGAAAATTTTCTTTTCTTTAAAGACAGACAGGTTACACTTAAATATAACGTTGAATCGCTGGCGATAGTCCATCGCTTAGCGCTTGTTTTACGATATGACGTTCTTTTTGCTTATCTGTAGTAATTTACTACTCTGGCCTGAGACTTCATACGAGCAGGACGTAAATTTTGACTGCTCCTGTTATTCACATTTATCAGCGTACTTATATATGAAACAGCATGTACAGTGAATGACTCATGAACAAATCTTTTTTGTAACGTTCACGTTTTATCAGAGAGCTAATTAAATGAGATAAAAGTTTCGGTTCTCGTGTACCTAATTGTAGTTGACCTTTTTTCACTCATTATTACAAATGTTCCACGTCTTCGACTTGATTTAGGGACGCAAAGAAAAGTTTTGAAATTGCTGTCACCGTGACATTTCCAAGGAAACGAACTGCAAAAGAGCGAGTAATTTGTACCTAAGCATTATCATCCTCGCAGAATAACTTGCATTGTGATGTGCTAAACAGGGCCTGCTGCACACACAGAGACAAAAGCTTTTGCCAATATGTCATGCCAACAATATTACACACGTCAAAAAGTTTTGCATCTCCTCGGTTTCGAGAGTTCCGGAATCTGTACAGAAAACTGGAATAAAGATCAACATAAACATCATTTCCGCCCTTTTTATTGCTCATGAAAACCACACATTGCATGTTGTACCACCATACAGTGAGACCTTCAGAGCCGGTGGTCGAGGGTAGAGCCGGTGGTCGAGGGTGCTGTATACACCGGTGCCCCTAATACCCAGTAGCATGTCCTCTTGTATTGAAGTATGCCTCTATTCGTCGTGGCATACTATCCAAAAGTTCATCAAGGCACTGCTGGACCAGATTGTACCACTCCTCAAAGGCGATTCGGCGTAGATCCCTCAGAGTGGTTGGTGGCTGACGTCATCCATAAACAGCCCTTTTCAACCTATCCCAGGCATTTTTGATAGGGTTCATGTCTGGAGAACATGCTGGCCACTCTAGTCGAGCGATGTCGTTATCCTGAAGGAAGTCATTCACAAGATGTGCACGATGGGGGCGCGAATTATCGCCCATGAAGACGAATGCGTCGCCAATATGCTGCCGATATGGTTGCACTATCGGTCGAAGGATCATATTCACGTATCGTACAGCCGTTACAGCGCCTTCCAAGACCACCAGCGGCGTACGTCGGCCCCACCTAATGCCACCCCAAAACAGCAGGGAACCTCCACCTTGCTGCACTCGCTGGACAGTGTGTCTGAGGCGTTCTGCCTGATCGGGTTGCCTCCAAACACGTCTTCCACGATTTTCTGGATGAATGCATATGCCACTCTCATCGGTGAAGAGAACGTGATGCCAGTCCTGAGCGGTTCATTCGGCATGTTGTACCGCGCTGCATGGTGTCGTGGTTGTAAAGATGGACCTCACCATGGACATCGGGAATGAAGTTGCACATCATACAGCCTACTGTGCACAGTTTGAGTCATAACACGACGTCCTGTGGCTGCACGAAAAGCATTATTCAACATAGTGGTATTGCTGTCAGGGTTCCTCCCAGCCGTAATCCGTAGGTAGCAGTCATCCACTGCAGAACTAGCCCTTGGGCGGCCTGAGCGAGGCATGTAATCGACAGTTCCTGTCTCTCTGTATCTCCTCCACGTTCGAACAACATCGCTCTGTTTCACTCCGAGACGCCTGGACACTTCCCTTGTTGAGAGCCCTTCATGGCACAAAGTAACAATGCGGACGCCATTGTACCACGGTATTGACCGTCTAGGCATGATTGAACTACAGACAACACAAGCCGTGTATCTCCTTCCTGTTGGAATGACTGGAACTGATCAGCTGTCGGACCTCCTCCGTCTAATAGGCGCTGCTCATGCATGGTTGTTTACATATTTGGGCGGGTTTAGTGACATCTCTGAACAGTCAAAGGGACTGTGATACAATATCCACAGTCCATATCTATCTCCAGGAGTTCTGGGAACCGAGTTGATGCAAAACTTTTTTTTGGTGTGTGTATTATTATTATTTTATTATTATTATTATTGTTAATAATAACGATTATTTATCATCATTATTATCAATATTTATATCTTTTATTGTTAGATGACGCCACAAAGAATAAGAAAATGAATATTGTACCTACGATCGTCTCTCACTTTCCTGCTTACAGAGACAATTGCACAACCAAAGCAGAGGCTTTTCTAAACTGTCACTAGCACATTTCAGGCATCACATCTCACCACGGACAACGCAGTTGCCGACGGTCATCACTTAACGACCGAGAGTAGCGGCGTTTGCATAGAATTTCTAGTGTTAACAGACAAGAAAAACTGCATGAAATCACCACATAAATCAATGTGGGACGTGCGACGATTGTATTCTTTAGCACAGTCCGGCGAAATTTGGCGTTTGTAGGCTATGGCAGCAGACGAGCGACGCGAGTGTCTTTGCTAACAGCACGATTCGCCTGCAGCGCTTCTACTGGCCTCGTGACCATATTGGTTAGATCCCACACGACGGGAAAACCGTGGCCTTGTCAGATGGGTCCCGATTTCGGTTGGTAAGAGCTAACGGTAGGATTAGTGTGTGGCGCCGACTGCACGAAGCTATCGACCCAAGTTATCAACAAGGCACTGTGCAAGCCGGTGGTGGCTCCATAATGGTGTGGGCTGTGTTTGCATGGAACGGACTACGTCCTCTGGTCCAACTGAACAGATCATTGATTGGAAATTATTTTGTTCGGCGACTTGGGAACCATTTTCAGCCATTCAGTGATGGGATTCTTATGGATGACATTGCGACATGTCACCAGGCCACAATTATTGTTCGCAATTGGTTTGAAGAACACTCAGGACAATTCGAGCGACTGATTTGGCCACCCAGATGGCCCGACATGAATCCCATCGATCATTTACGGAACATAATGAAGATGTCACTTCGTGCACAACATCCTGCACCAGCAGCACTGTCTCAATTATTTACGGTTATACACGCAGTACGGCTCAACATTTCTGTAGGGGACTTCCAACGACTTGTTGAGTCATATCACGTGGAGTTGCTGCAGTACGCTGGTCAAAAGGAGGTCCGACACGATATTAGGATGTATCCCACGACATTTTAATCGTTGGTAAGTTAAATTGCTAACAGGATAATAATCACAACATCACTGAATTTTGAAGACACTCAACAGCATGAAAAACTACGCTGTTTAACTATACAATTATCATGTTTTATTGGTACCATGTATTGTATCTCCTTCAAAGATCATACGAGGCTTAACGTACATTTCCTCCAGGACCACATTAACAAATGTTCATGATCATTCAAAAATTTCTTTTTAATCTTCAGATACTCTATCCTACCATCTACATTTAAACTATTTAAATGAAACTTGGATGCACAGCAGTATACGCTGATATTCAATGTATAAAAAATGAAGCTGCCAATAATAATGCATTCCCACTGCCATTGTTGTCGCTTTGAGTTAGAAACTGGATTTGTTCCATTATCAGTTGCTGCTGCAAACATCTGTCAACTGAAAAACCCTCTTCTAACTTATTCACTATGTACTAAATCGTATCATTCTTGTTCAAGGTGTCTTCTTTAGACATTATTGACTCAGTATATTTAATTAGTCTATCCAAAGGATAATTGGATTTTACTGACAGACATTCATGGGGCACTTTATGCTGAGGAATTTTATACTTTCTAAAGGAAAGGAAGATACTCAGATCGGTCTTAACAGATACTGATCGAATAATGTTGGATATTTTATCACTAGTGTCAGTAAAACACAGTAGTACTTTTTATTCATTCTTAATGCGGCACCGCTGTTTCTTCTTTGTGAAGGTAGCACTCAGAAAATATTTGTTTAGTGTCCCAAATTGTTATAAGCATTCCGCTCTTGGCACTGTCTGTGACCTTCAAAGCCTATTACCACCGCTTTTTCAAAATTTTCGCTTACTGCATCATGTAAACCTCTGTATGAGAGTACAGCTATCACCAAGGATCGTGGGAGCTTAGGGAAAATTGATGGCACTGCATCTGGTTTCACCTTTGGGTGACTCCTTACAAGTGTCTTCACGTGTGTATCAATTATAAATTGTTCCGTTTTTACTAGACGCTCTTCACTAAAATGCTTTATGCGTGATATAGCCTTCTTTAAATTGGAGAAGTCAGTGGGAAGCCACTTTTTACTTTAGTTCTTCATCACTGGGTAAAGAAAATGTGTTTGATGTTTCATTTCACGATTTTTAATTCCTTTTACAGCCAGCCACACTACAGCACCTCTGCATTTTTAGAATCTGAGAAAGGACTTTTAGTACACAAAGTTGTTATAAATGATTGAAGCGATTTCACCGGCTCGCTGTAGTTAAATTATTTGGCATATTGTCACACGGCTTTGTTTTTTGACTTATTACAAGTGCTCCACACGTGGCCCCCTACTGACTCTGCAGATATAAGTCGATAATCAAGTTTTGCTACGTTTGGTGCAGCACGTTGCTATTTATCTGTTCAAAAGCACAGCAGTGGTTTACAGTTATGGAATGAGTTAATATTCCAACATGGCCAAATACACGTGTTCTGCAACGGTCTTTTCGCAGAAGAAAAAGGGTCAGCAAGCTTTAAGCCGTGAGACTGCACAGAACACATTAAGTCTTCGTGAATCTCGAATGTTCTGCACAATAGGGCGGGTATTCTATGACCCCCCAGATTCGCACATTGTGCTCGTTCACTGTGCCATTCTAAAGAATCTTCTTCCATAAGCTACTGAATGTCTGACTTCATTATTCAGAGTCACGCCGCGCTGTCTTAGGCGTTTTGTCACGGTCCGCGCGGCTCCCCCCCCCCCCCCCCCCCCCCCGCCGGGGTTCGAGGTCCACCCATGGGCAGGGGTGTGTGTGTCCATAGTGTAAGTTAGTTTAAGTTATATTAAGTAGTGTGTAAGCTTAGGGACCGATGACCTACGCAGTTTGGTCCCATAAGAGCTTACCACAAATTTACAAATTTTTTTCGGAGTCACGGCGTGTACCAACTGCAAGCAGTCGTTTCCTTAAAATGTTCCAAACTGTCGGTTGTGTTACGTTCGGTTCTCTGCTTGCTCTGTTAGTTAAATTCTGTGGATTACGTGCGAACCTCGCTAACACGGGAGCCTGATTTCCCCTTCCAGATTCATTCACAAGCTTTAAACTGCACATCGTATCGCCGAATGGAGTTGGCGGTTGGTGGATCTTTGTTAAACTTTGAAGTGTCGTACGGCAGACTGATGCAAAGGCATTTCAAGCACAACACACGCTTTCTCGGCGACTGTCGACATCTTCCCTAACTGCTCACTGCTGCGCTCCCATGGCAGGAATGTGAAGTGCGGCTGCAACGACACGAAACTTTTTCGGTTTTCTATATGAGTCTCAAGTTTTGTGACAATATGTACATTAATGTAGCTATAGTGAATTTATGAAATCGCTCAAACCATTTATTATAATGCAAATATACACAATTTCCAAAAGTATTTAAACAGTATGTCCCAAAAAAACACCGACAACGCTTGGTATGTTGTGAGGGAAGGCACACGGATCGGTTTCCAGGAAGGAACCCGTATCCGGAAACGCACGGGTTTGGCGCTGCAGAGCATCGAAATATGAGATGGGTGTGCGTTCGCCACTGTGTCAATAAATTCAACATGAGTATCATATCACGAAGTCTACATTACAAACGGAGTTCGAACTGCGTAGTTTCTACGTCGGCGTTGCTGAGCCTCATCCACGTGAGCCAATACGTGCTGATGTCTTTGAAATATTTCAATCGCTCAGTGGACTCGGGTAAAAAGTGTGCCATACGCAGTACTATTCGGTATCAGATCTGGTGACCGTGCTGGCCATGGAACTGGTCCACCTCTACCAATCAATTGGGATATGCGACGTCGAGTTGATTCCACACATTGGCACAAAGTGTGCTGGAGCTCCGTTGTATTGCAGCCACATGTCCATCCGAAAATTTTGTGGCACTACATCCAATAAGGTAGGCAAAACATCTCTAATAAATGAGAGGTAGATCGGTCCTGTTAAGGCCGGCCCTGGTGGCCGAGCGGTTCTGGCGCTACAGTCTGGAACCGCGCGACCGCTACGGTCGCAGGTTCGAATCCTGCCTCGGGCATGGATGTGTGTGTTGTCCTTAGGTTAGTTAGGTTTAAGTAGTTCTAAGTTCTAGGGGACTTATGACCTCAGCAGTTGAGTCCCATAGTGCTCAGAGCCATTTGAATTTTTGGTCCTGTTAAGTTTGTTTGGCAGTAGATGTGGCCCAATGACATGCTCACCAATTATCCTGGCCCAGACGTTAATAGCGACCCTTTGTTGGTGATTTTGAATCGCGCAGCGGATTTTCGTTCGCCCAAGCATGGATGTTGTGCAAGTTTAATATGCCGTCTCTAGTTCACGTGCATTCATTCGCGAATAACACCGAGATCGGGAATTGTGGCTGCAGTATGTATTGTCGTAAATACTACTGCGCAGACTATACCCACCATCCTCCCGTAATGCTTGGACTTTCTGCACATGATATGGATGGAGCCGGTGATAATGGACAACACGCCACATAGCACTTTTATCCGTACGCAGCGCATGTGCCACCTGCCGAGTACTGGTAGCTATGTCATCTTCGAAAACTGTCAGCACGTCCAACTGTAGTGTTAGAGCCGAGAGTGGACAACCCGCATCTCGTTTAGGCACCTACCAAAGGACAAACAGTACGGATAGTATTCGCAAGCACCAAGCACGAAGTGCTACTTCTTTACTGTACAATGGACACACCCCGAGCAGAAAATGCCTACGTGCAACTTTCCGGCTTCTCTGAGGAGTCTCTTGATGGCTGCGAAAGTGAAATGACGTGTGGTACGTCTGTTTACAAAACATTCCGCATACAGCCTTGCAGCAGCTCTCCCACTGCAGTTGGCTTTGTCGTATGCAAGCGGCATGTCGGTCATTTGCACAGCTGTGTACTGGTGCATGTCGCACTGCTGTCAACAACGTTACTGCACTGGCGGCCAACACAAGGTCCACAGTAGGATGTACACAAAGGTTGTTTGGAAGACTGTAGCGCATACGCAGGAATAGTTTTAGACTCAGGTCGTCCGTCCGCAGTACACATATGACTAAAAGGCTGGATACCTTCCCAATTCAGACACCAAAATGGATTAGAACGAGCTGTCACAACCGTTCGTTCTCAGAATTCGACGTTCTCCAGCGCCCAAGCCTTGCGTTTTCGGATGTGGGCTCCCTCTTCAAATCCGACCAGTTTGCCTTCCCGGGCAACGTAATAAGCGGTGTCGGTGTTTTTTTTGGGACACCCTTGATATATTTTATAGAAAAACCGACGACACAATCTTGACGCACAGTCTACATCTACATCTCCGTGATTACTCTGCTGTTCACAATAAAGTGCCTGGCAGAGGCTTCAATGAACCACCTTCAAGCTGTCTCTCTACCGTTCCACTCTCGAACGGCACGCGGGAAAAACGAGCACTTAAATTTTTCTGTGCGAGCCCTGATTTCTCTTATTTTATCGTGATGATCATTTCTCCCTATGTATGGGGGTGCCAACAGAATGTTTTCGCAATTGGAGGAGAAAACTGGCGATTGAAATTTCATGAGAAGAAGCGCGCGACCGCTACGGTCCCAGGTTCGAATCCTGCCTCGGGCATGTATGTGTTTGATGTCCTTAGGTTAGTTAGGTTTAAGTAGTTCTAAGTTCTAGGGGACTGATGACCTCAGAAGTTGAGTCCCATAGTACTCAGAGACATTTGAACCTTTTGAAATTGCCACTGCAATTCACGTATGATGTCTGTGACACCATCTCCCCTATTTCGCGATAATATAAAACGAGCTGCCCTTCTTTGTACTTTTTCGATGTCATCCGTCAGTCCCATATGATGCGGATTCCACATCGCACAGCAATACTCCAGATTAGGGCGGACAGGCGTGGTGTAAGCAGTCTCTTTAGTAGGCCTGTTGCACCTTCTAAGTGTACTGCCAATGAATCACAGTCTTTGGTTTGCTCTGCCCACAATATTAGCTATGTGACCGTTCCAATTTAGGTTATTTGTAATAATATGTAAGTATTTAGATGAATTTACAGCCTTCAGATTTGTGTGACTTATCGCGTAATCGAAATTTAGCTGATTTCTTTTATTACTCATGTGAATAACTTCACACTTTTCCTTATTCAGGGTCAATTGCCACTTTTCGCACCATTCAGATATCTTATCTAAATCATTTTGCAAGTCGTTTTGATCATCTGATGACCTTACAAGACGGTAAATACCAGCATCATCTGCAAACAATCTAAGACGGCTACTCAGATTGTCTCCTATGTCGTTAATATAGATCAGGAACAATAGAGGCCCTATAACACATCCTTGAGGAACGCCGGATATTACTTCTGTTTTACTCGATGACTTTCCGTCTATTACTACGAACTGTGACCTTTCTGACAGGAAATCACGAATCCAGTCGCACAACTGAGGCGATATTCTGTAGGCACGCAGTTTGGTTAGAAGACGCTTGTGAGCAACGGTGTCGAAAGCCTTCTGGAAATACGGAAAAAAATATGGAATCAATTTCACATCCCTGTCGATAGCACTTTTTACTTCATGAGTATGAAGAAATGGTTCAAATGGCTCTGAGCACTATGGGACTCAACTGCTGAGGTCATTAGTCCCCTAGAACTTAGAACTAGTTAAACCTAACTAACCTAAGGACATCACAAACATCCATGCCCGAGGCAGGATTCGAACCTGCGACCGTAGCGGTCCTGCGGTTCCAGACTGCAGCGCCTTTAACCGCACGGCCACTTCGGCCGGCCGAGAGTATGAAGAGCTAGTTGTGTTTCACAAGAACGATATTTTCTGAAACCGTGCTGTGTGTCAATAAATCTTTTTCTTCGAGGTACTTCATAATGTTCAAATACAGTATATGTTCCAAAACCCTACTGCAAATCGACGTTAGTGATATAGGCCTGTAATTCAGTGGATTACTCCTACTTCCCTTTTTGGGTATTGGTGTTACTTGAGCAATTTTCCAGTCTTTAGGTACGGATCTTTCCGTGAGCGAGTGTTTGTATATAATTGCTAAATATGGAGCTATTTTATCAGCATACTCTGAGAGGATCCTGCCTGTTATACAATTTGGACCGGAGGCCTTGCCTTTATTAAGTGATTTATGCTGCTTCGTCACTCCGAGGATATCTACTTCTATGTTTCTCATCAGTCTGGGTATTCGTTGAAAATACTCACTGACATTGGTCGTTAAGAAATTACAATAACTACTTATGTTAGCAGTTAAGAAACACCGTTGACAGAACTGCAGCTTTATAATGTTCACTTTTGTGCCTGAAGATAACAAAGAATAAATAACATATAACTCAATGTGAACGTTCTGAACTACGCATAAGAACATACTGGTCACCTCACATGCAACAGATTTACTCATGGCTAACTACTTTGCTTACGTTACAATCAAGATGGCTTCCAGTATCCGGGCCAGTATATTTAGTCAGACCATACGACTCAGTTTCTTCACGTCATTCTATTATATTGTCTATTATATTGCGTGTGTTACACTTGAAACTGCCAACCAGATGTATGCCTTCTTGTGCCATGCCACGCTACACATCGCTTGCTACGTCACTCCGGAGAGCGCCCTACCACACATAACATTGAGAGAACTGTGAGACATGACTGAAAAGCCCAGGGCATGTACAGCGAGCGTTTCGCTGCACGAAAATGTCCGCATTATCGCACATTTACTGCAATCCACGTTCCACTCGGCAACACTGGCAAACTGATTCAGTACGCAGGCCCAATACAGACACGCTGGACGGTGCGTCCACCTATCTCTCAGGAAGACATTCTGTTAAAGCTTTGAGAAGAAGCCGAGGTGTATAGGAGCAATAGCCTCTGAGTTGGGTGATCAGCAAAGTTTAATATGGAAACTGTTGCGTGAACAGCTGCTTCATCCTCTTCTTCCCACCAAAGTGCAAGTCTTGCGATTAAATGATTAGCCATTTCGAGTTTGTCTGCTCCTTTCTGCAACCTACTAACGAAGTCCATATTTATAAAGTTGTTCCTTTTACGGATGAGACTCAATTTACTCCGGCAGTCGCATACAGTTTTCGTAACTTGCTTGTATGGGCGGATGCCGACCCACGTACAACGGTTAGGCGAGGTCATCAGAGACAATCTGCAGTAAACATGTCGGCCAGCATCGTGGGCGACTACTTGATTGCGGTAGGCCCTACACGCTGCATCCTCGACGCAGAATATTCTTACAAGAGCACCTGCCGACGTTATTGGAGGACACAGGCGTACGTATCAGAGGAAGGCGCACTCTGCAGAGCCAGTACAAGCAGCATTAACTTTGTCAATCAGTGTACCAGCCGGGGACTACCTATACATCTGCTATAAAATCCCCGTACCTTACTCCATTACACTTCATTTTCTGGAATATATGATGAGCGAAGTATTTTCTACCCCTGTGGACTCAGAAGAGCAATTAGTTTCTGGAATTGGTTGGTTGATTTTGAGGAAGGGGACCAAACAGCGGGATCATCGGTTCTACCGGAACGATGGGGAAGAAAGTCGGCCGTGCCCTTTCAAAGAAACCATCCCGGCATTCGTCTGAAGCGATATAGAGAAATCGCGGAAAACTTAAATCAGGATGGCTGGACGCGGGTTTCAACCGTCGTCCTTCCGAATGCGAGTCCAGTGTGCTAACCACTGCGCCATCTCGCTAGGTTTCAAGAATTATTGCAGCGTCCACACACGAACAGAACACGAGACTTTTTTTCCATCGGACACCGGACTCCCTACTACGTCGATTCTGGTTCTCCGCTAAAGTCAATGGTGCTCATTTTGAACGTTTATTGTAACATTGATCAGAAAAATTAAGGACTGAAACACATTTAACACTGTTTTATTCTCAGCCACACCAGTGACCTCCTGGACACTCGGTACTCACTTAATATGCATTTTCAACGCCAGGCTGCCGTAGCGAAATATATTGTTTCCTGAATGAGATTTTCACTCTGCAGCGGAGTGTGCGCTGATATGAAACTTCCTGGCAGATTAAAACTGTGTGCCCGACCGAGACTCGAACTCGGGACCTTTGCAAAGGTCCCGAGTTCGAGTCTCGGTCGGGCACACAGTTTTAATCTGCCAGGAAGTTTCATATTGTTTCCTATCTCCGTCATCATATCTGTCAGTTTGGGTACTGAATTTTTGAACTCTCTGTACACCTTCTCTCTGCAGAGTACTGACAGAAATGCATTAACACGTCACAGTACATAAAAAGACACGTTACAAATTTTCTCAAGGCAGTGGAATGCCCTAATTGGTGCCAAATATGCAGTAATCGTGTTACCATGTTACCTATGAACTCCTTCATGTTCCGGTATGCTTTACATAAAAATGGCGGCAACGACAGTGCTTCCTATTACCGACCCATGCACGATGCTTACACGTTGGTAGCAAACCTGAGCAAAGCAAAGCACTGACACTTTTCATTTGTGCGTGCTTCGGGGCGTCCGTAGCGTCGCGCGAAATCACATCCCTGGTCGCGGCAGAATCAACGCGCTGTTGGCGTTGTACGGCGCGCGAGACCAACTACACACGTATCGCCTCAACATCCGTCTGGCTGATGTGCTTCTCTTTGATAAGCACAGCAGCAATGGCAATACTGTTGCAAACGTTTTGTTCACAAAACTGATGGCAGTGTTTTTGCGTCAAGGGCCTGGCTGTTTAAGACTCTGAGTGAGTTCTACTGGAATGGAATAGTCCAATCCTCGGCGATTATCTTCAAAAAACTCTGATTCGTGAAAATCGTCGAGCGAAATTACATTGTCATTTTTTTTCTATTATGGTGGTTCTGTGTGGCCTAACCAGGGGGAACGTTTGGAATATATAGGCACATAAGGCACAAGCTTTGTGGAAGTAAAGGATGGACACATATGAAACAGCAAACCACAAAAGTAGAAAGAGCTGGAAAGAGCTGGAAAGAGCGGGGTAAGTTCTACGACTGCCGTTACTGGTAGGAACATTAGTGAACACGTTAGTAAGAAACTATAGATTTGTAACAGTAACGAGGAACTAATTCAATATCGAAAGAAGTGAAAGAACATTCGTCAAGAATGGATTACGACGTATTTCTGAAAGTGTTGCTCAAGTACATGCCGAAATGCAAAAGAAAGAACAGACGACGAACGACATGGAGATGCTTCGATCACGAGTTTTGAAAGCGGAACAAACCAGAAATGGTTTAATCCTCCAGCTTCAGCTAAGCGCGCATCAAAAGCTTGCCTCTCTGAAATTCTACCACGCCTACTTGCATCGAGGTTGGTACATTCAACTGCTATTCGAGTCAAGGATTCAGATTCCTACGCTACTGAATCGTAATTTAAGTTTCCCGAGATTTACTTGTAACACGTGAATGGAATGCTGCGATGGTTGTTGCCGCACTCCGTGTTCGAGTAGGTACTGTTCTGTCTCGTCAAATATGACCATCAAATCAGGCGGGCGTTGTGCTCTAGTGCTTCCTGTCGGCCTCCGCCTGTGGTTAATTAATTACTCATGGCTCCGACTATGCCTCTATGGCTGAAAGCCATACATACGTATAAATGTATGTATGTATGCACGTACGTTTCACATTTCCTCCGAAACCACTGGACCGATTACAACCAAACACCATACACATATCACTTACTGTCTGGAGTAAATCGCTGGGGGGGGGGGGGGGGGGGGGGGGAGGGGGGAGGGGGGGGGAGGGTGGTGGAAAAGCCGTGTAATTCACGACGCGCGAATTAGCGGACTTTATTCATCCAGTATTTCAAAATGAGAGCTTAGTGACTTGCAAAGAATTTTACAAATATTTTCAAACCTTTACTGACGTGAGCCGAGGCGGCTTGCATGACCGCGCGCACGGCCTTACCTGCGCGATCTGTGCGCGCGTTCCATCGTAGTATCATCCTTCTTTGACCGTGTGTTTCCCTTTGGGGCTGTGTAGTGGCGAGTGGTGTGTCGGAGCTGGACGGGTATCCCTGAGTACGCGGCGTCCTGCCCAGTGCAGCGAGTTGAAACCGCTGGAAATGAAATGAGCGTTTGGAGTCATTGGCCGGTAGTCCTCTTTCGGAGCAGGACCGGCCGCCTTGGTGCAGGTCTTATTACATTCGACGCCCCATTGGGCGACCTGCGCGCCGGATGGGGATGAAATGATGATGAAGACAGCACAACATCCAGTCCCTGAGCGGAGAAAATCCCCGACCCAGCCGGGAATCGAACCCGGGCCCGTAGGACGGCAATCCGCCACGCTGTCCACTCGGCTATCGGGGCGGACAGTTGAAACCGTTGACCGTTGGGCTATGGGGGTCCGCGTTTTCCCACAGCGTTGACCGTTGCCATCGGCGAGTTTAGCGCGCAAGGAGCGGTTCTCGTCGCGTGCAACCTGGTTACGATGTGCATAGTCAACAGTGGTGTGCTAAATACGCTGAGAGTACCGAACAACCTGTTAGCAGCTACGAGCAGGAGGGCAATATTATCCGGTATCTATTTGGAATCCTGAAGTTACTGGCCTCATATATGAAGACTGTTTAGTAAGCACTGTACTTAAAGACTATTAATTGTGCCCGATGTGAGCTGGCCAGGAATCCAGTTTCTTTATGCCTTTCGGTGACCCCTGGCGCCTGTTTGTGTCTCAATCTGGAGGCTTCTGTATGCGCCAGGCTAGTAGTTTGCAAATGTTAATCTTGTACTTGAAATCATGATTATTTATTACTGAGTATTTGATACTACTCATTGCAACTCTGTTGTAGGACTCATGGTCCTTCCTGGGGCGAGTTCTTGGATCTGACCTGTAACTAAAGTGCGCTTAGCCTAAAGGTACGCACGTGTGAGTCGTATATATACAGGGTGGTCCATTAAAAGTGACCGGGCCAAATATCTCACGAAATAAGCATCAAACGAAAAAACTACAAAGAACGGAACTCGGCTAGCTTGAAGGGGGAAACCAGATGGCGCTATGGTTGCCCCGCTAGATGGCGATGTCATAGGTCAAACGGATATCAACTGCGTTTTTTAAAATAGGAACCGCCATTTTTATTACATATTCGTGTAGTACGTAAAGAAATATGAATGTTTTAGTTGGACCACTTTTTTCACTTTGTGATAGATGGCGCTATAATAGTCACAAACGAATAAGTACGTGGTATCACGTAACATTCCGCCAGTGCGGACGATATTTGCTTCGTAATACATTACCCGTGTTAAAATGGACTGTTTACCAATGGCGGAAAAGGTCGATATCGTGTTGATGAATGGCTATTTTCATCAAAATGCCCAACGGCAGTTTGCTATGTATGCTGCTCGGTTTCCTGGACAATATCATCCAAGTGTCCGGACCGTTCGCCGGAGACCTACGTTATTGAAGGAAACAGGAAGTGTTCAGCCACATGTGAAACGTCAACCACGACCTGCAACAAATGATGAGGCCGAAGTAGGTGTTTTAGCTGCTGTAGCGGTTAATCCACACATCAGTAGCAGACAAATTGCACGAGAATCGGGAACCTCGAAAAATGTCGGTGTTGAGAATGCTACATCAACATCGATTGCACACGTACCATATTTCTATGCACCAGGAATTGCATGGCGACGACTCTGCACGTCGTGTACAGTTCTGCCACTGCGCACAAGAGAAATTACGGGACGATGACAGATCTTTTGCACGCGTTCTATTTAGCGACGAAGCATCATTCACCAACAGCGGTAACGTAAACCGGCATGATATGCGCGACGGAAAATCCACGATGGCTGCGACAAGTGGAACATCAACGACCTTGGCGGGTTAATGTATGGTGCGGCATTATGGGAGGAAGGATAATTGGCCCCCATTTTATCGATAGCAATGTAAATGGTGCAATGTATGCCGATTTCCTACATAATATTCTACCGATGTTACTACAAGATGTTTTACTGCATGACAGAATGGCGATGTACTTCCAACATGATGGATGTCCGGCACATAGCTCGCGTGCGGTTGAAGCGGTATTGAATGGCATATTTCATGTAAGGTGGATTGGTCGTCGAAGCACCGTACCATGGCCAGCACGTTCACCGGATCTGATGTCCCCGGATTTCTTTCTGTGGGGAAAGCTGAAGGATATTTGCTATCGTGATCCACCGACAACGCCTGACAACATGCGTCAGCGCATTGTCAATGCATGTGCGAACATTACGGAAGGCGAACTACTACCACAGCAACCCAGGAGATGTTTTGCTGCAACACGATAACGTTCTGCTCCACACAACTCTGAGGACTGATGAACACATCGCAAAACAGGGTCGGACAGTGTTATCCCATCCACACTACAGCCCTGAAGTGACCACCTCGGACTTCCACTTGTTTGGGCCATTAAAGAAGGCCATTCGTGGAAGACATTTTGAGGACGATAAGGATGTGATTCTCACAGTGAAGCACTGTCTCCGCCACCAGGACAAGGTTTGGTACCGACAGGGCATACACGCCCTTGCTTCACGCTGTAGGACGGCCATGGAACGGGATGGAGATTGCGTTGAAAAATAGCGTGTGTAGTTAAAACACAATTCTTTCGTGTGTGTAATTCTCATTATGTTCAATAAAGAATTGTCGAAGAAAAAAATGCGGTGCATTACTTTCTGGGCAACCCACGTACATCAATTTCGTCTATGTCTATGCTGTTTGTGAAAACTTTTAGTACATTTACACATTTGTGCCGTTTCTGTTTACTATATCTGTACCCATATTTGCTTGTAAGGGACCGATGACCTCAGCAGTTTGGTCCCATAAGACATTACCAGAAACTTCCAAAAAATTTGCTTCTAACGCCATGAGATAAATAAATAAATCTCTGTCCTCCTCACCGAGTTTATATTTAGCGTTCTTGCTCTCTCTTCCTGTCCCAAGAAGCCGCCGTTGTGCAAAAATTCCCAAGACGCGACTATGAGTCATGCGTTGCCAAATCCGCATCTCCCTCGCTGACTACAGTTAAATAATATATGCAATAAATATCTCACTGGGTTTCAGTAGAACACGTCCAGATACATGATCACGGTTCAAAATATTTCTATCACAACAATGTTACACCTCCTTCCCTCCCTCTACCTCCCCCCCCCACCTCTCTCTCTCTCTCTCTCTCTCTCTCCCCCCCCCCTCCCTCCTCCGCCCCCTCTCTAAAACTCCGGAGTGTTTTCCCTATATACACGAAAGATCAAAATGCTCTGCTTACAGTAGCGTGTAACGACAACGAAAGACTGTAGCATCAGTTCCTAAGAAAGAATTATTATGGTTACCTGACATGATCATTCGGTGCTGTAGGTGATCTATAATATTGTAGTCTTCTGTTAAAAACCAATTTATTTGCCGAGATCGATAAGTTAACACAATAACTGAATTACTAGTTTCGACAATTTGTATTGCACCCTCAGATTCATAAAACCAGACAGTGATAGTTACATCATAATACCCTTACACAACACTGTCACATGAGGACTATACAATATGCATAATAAAGTCGAGATAGTACAATGACATGCCATGTATGGTATCGTAAAGTACGGCACGTTATTGTAATGACTCGAATTTTTATGCATATTGTACAGCTCACATGTGACGGAATGATGTAAGCATTGTATGATGTAACTACCACTGCCCGATTTTATGGATCTGAGGACGGCAATATATATTGCCGAAACAGGTAAAACTAGTAATCCAGCAATTGTGTTAACATACAGATCTTGAGTGAATAAATTGGTTTTCAAAGGAAGACTACTGTACAAAACAATTATTAACGTGACGCTTCCGTTAGTTTGTCAGTGTGGTGATACCGAACTCAGGGCTACAACAGGAAGAAATGGACTCCCAAAATGCGATCTTCATTAAATGCCAGGCTACGGCAGGTGTAGTCACGAGTTGCTGAAGGGAAGCAGAAAGAGGCACAGGTGTCGTTCTGACAATTCTATACTATGCGCAGCGCTTTAGGTTTCGTATTGCCAGACAGCGCGATCCACAGCAAAATCGGCGTAACGCGGACGGTAAAAGCTGACGGCAGCGGCAGGTGATCGGGTTCCACTATGCGACTCTGCTCTGTTTTGTGTCGATCGCTGCGTCTGGCCCCGCCCGTGGCAAACAGCCGCCACGCTCTGTGCGCCATTAGGTCCGCGACTATAAACACGACTCTGCTGTGTTACTGGAGCACCATACCTACCAGTCTTGGAGCGGGGGCGTCGGATTATAGGTAGAGCTGTAAAACTGATACTGCTACCTCAGAGATCGCAAGTAAGCGCAGACCTAGTAGCTTTGGTCAGTTAAAGTTGTACCCGCATTACATATATGTTAGGTGTGTTGCATACGTATCAGCAGGCCTTAGCTCAGACAGATCGCGCTTTCTTTATGTGTGTGATGACTGTCGTATAAGATTTTAAGAATGGAAACACTGTTCAAGTAGGATGTATTCTTTTTATTAACGTCGCGCGGAGTAGCCACGCGGTCTTAGGCGTCTTGCACGGTTCGCGCGTGTGTGTTGTCCTTAGCGTAAGTTACGTTAAGTTAGATTAATTAGTGTGTAAGCCTAGGGACCGATGACCTTAGCATTTTGGTCTCATAGTCCTTACCACAAATTTCCATTTTTTTAATTATCGAAGCAACTGGCCAATTTCAGCCAAGGGTCATTTACAAGCATATATCTTAATCTTGCAGCTTTATTTCACATTGTAATACATGGCTGGTACATTTGGACAGGCCTATATCGTATTTCTGTGCGTACGTGGCACTGAATCCCCCTATGAACTAGCAGCAGTAAGCCATCCAGAAACTGGTTGAGGATATAAAAAGGACCGAATACTGCTGATTTGTCATGTGAAACACATGGTTATTATTGCAAAAATAAAGAAAACGCCACAGATGTATCATACAGCGCTAGGAAACGCAACTTTCTCAACGAAAAGGGGAAAAACGGCAAAAGAAAATATATCAAATATCGCTTCAGTACTTCGTCGAAATTATGTAAAACACGTTTATGTTATTCATAAACACCTTTGACGTTTACGTCAGAATGAAGCCAAATTGCAACAGAATATTATAGGAGAAGGGGGGAAAACGTATGGCAGAAGAAAAAACGTAGTGTGAAAACTGATCAATAGATGGCGCTGTATGTGTCAGAATACGTAAATGAAAACACTTGACATGCGCACGACCCATTGAAGTTGGTATAAACGCGCCGGGTATACGGCTTTTCCTCCTTTCGCGACTGTGACGTTCCCCATGACTGTCTCAATGCAGCATCGCGCTCTGCTTGTAAAGCTGTATTACAAGAATCATGACTGTGCACACGTCGCTCTGCAGAAGTTCTGGACACTGAAGGATTTGAAAAAAAAGGCGTTGGTCCGATGACTGCCGTCGGTCTGGCGAAAATTCCAAAAGACGGGTTCTTTTCGTTTGCAACCTGAAAGAGGGAGGAAACGAATTGATTCGACGCCAGTGGAAGCAGTGGCCACAGCAATGCAGGAGGAGACGAGTGGTGGTGTGCAAACTTGTAGTGCACGGAGAATTGCCCAAACATTGGACATACCCGTGAGCACGGTGTTTAAAATCCTATGCAACATCCTTCTTTGCTGTCAGTTCAAAATTACCCATGTGCACGAGTTGCTCCCTGTTCACCTGCCAGCACGAGAGACCTTTGCTTTAGAATTTCTTGTTCGCGTGGAAGTGGACCATGATTGGCCGTGGAAGATTTTGTGGACAGACGAAGCCCACTTACATCTGACAGTATATGTCAATACACAGAATTGTCGAATATGGGCAACGGAAAATCCACACGCAAATCAACCAGTACCACTTCATCCTGAAAAGGTCACTGCGGGTTTACGGCATCAGTTATCATAGGGCCATATTTTTTCGAAGAGACAAACGCTTCCGGTCCTGTCACCTGTGCCGTCATTGGCAAGCGCTCTGAGTGCCTTTTGCGCAACCACGTCATTCCAGCTCTCCCACAGCGTGGATGTGTGGATGGGATCATTTTTATGCAAGATGGCGCACCTCCGCACATTGCAAATCCAGTTAAGCAGCTGCTGAAGCGCCATTTCGGAAGTGCTAGAATTATCAGTCGCCATTTCCCTACAACCTGGCTGTCCCGATCACCTGGTTTTATGGTTCAAACTGCTCTAAGGACTATGGGACTTCACATCTGAAGTCATCAGAAGCCTAGACTTAGAACTACTTAAACCTAACTAACCTAAGGATATCATACACATCCATGCCCGAGGCACGATTCGAACATGTGACCGTAGAAGCAACGCGGGTATGACTTCTGGGTGTGAGGCTACGTGAAAGATGTGTTCAGTGTTTCAATTACAAACTTAACTGCACCGAAGGCACGCTTTACGCAACACATTCTGGACGTGGCCCCGGAAACACGTCGATCAGTTGTGGACCATGCTGTTTCTTGATTTCGACTTGTTGCAGAAAACGGTGGACAGCAGCCGGCGGAAGTGACCGTGCGGTTCTAAGCGCTGCAGTCTGGAACCGCGAGACCGCTACGGTCGCAGGTTCGAATCCTGCCTCGGGCATGGATGTGTGTGCTGTCCTTAGGTTAGTTAGGTTTAACTAGTTCTAAGTTCTAGGGGACTAATGACCTCAGAAGTTGAGTCCCATAGTGCTCAGAGCCATTTGAAACATTTGGTGGACAGCATATTGAACATGTTTTGCGCCAGTCACACGAAATTTAAAATCCGTTTTGATTTTGATAGGTGCTTTTTATGCGGTTTCTGGCCTCAGGACAATTAAAAATAGATGTTATTGATGCTTTTTATGCAATTTTTGGCCTCAGGACAATTAAAAAGCGATTATTCCCATCCGATGTGATTTGACCTAGCCGTGATGGATGGGCTTACAGAACTAACAGCGTAACACATGTACACCAATGCACACTGAGTAGTACAGTTTGTTTAACGTCAAGCATACACCTTAGGCATTGTTGTATGATTCATTTGTCGTTTTTAGTCGACCGCTAAATATATATATATATATATATATATATATATATATATATATATATATATATTACTGTGCTTGCATCATAAGTAATTGGTATAGTTACATAAAAGCGCAGAAGTTACGTGATAACTAACTTTTATTACTTCTGAAATGCGATTTATATTCTGGAAGGATATAAAATATCTAATGGAATAACACTGAATGATGTGCGGTTCTAAATATGTGCAAAAAAAAAAAAAACAAAGAGAAATCGTTGGTTTCCAGTTTCTGTCTTATATATTAATTTATAAGTCTTTCTCCACCAATTTTACCAACATTACGGAAAATCCTGCCATTTACTATGTCATTTACGTAGTGTACCAAAACTACCGAACCGTACTTTCGGCAGAGCCCATTTCTAATTACGAGCTCCGACAGCCCTGCTCACTAGTACGAACACGTCGAAAAGAAAAAAAATGATAGCGGATTCACGGCCCAAAATATAGATGAGAGGCATTTCACTGTCTTTCTGTGATGCTATTAAACCATCTCCCGGCGAGAATTTTACTTAATGCTGACCACGTAGCCACACACACTTGCAGTTATGTGTATTATGGTCTACAGACACTCTTAAATACTCGTGGCAAACGTCAGGAAGTCGAACAAAATAAAGATATAGAAAATTCTCTAAAGCAGAGATGTAAGCCTAGTACATGGTAGCTACAAGATTCTGTAGCACGTCAAATATCGAGAGTGTCCTCTTAAATAATAATTATAACTAAAGGGAAATTTGTATGATCTTGCTGCTGTGGGCATTGAAATAATACAACAGTTGCATTTGAAGATTTGTGACTCGGCCCGGTCTCGAACCCGGATTCTCCGCTTCTAGCGACCAGCCACGTCAACCGCGTCGGCCATTCGTACTCACTTCCCGTCCGACTCAAATTCTCAAGTGCTGCTCCCAGTGGCATTGTGACCCCTTTCACTTTCCCCGTTGCTCGCAGCCTAAGCGTATTCGGGTCGGACGGTACGTATCCGCATTGAAGGAGTCGTTTTGCCTGTCGAGGCGTATCTATACAATTATATGTTCGGAAGAACAGACATCACACGTATAAGTGTATAGGTATGCCTTGACGAGCAACATGACCATTTCAATACGGATGCATATCATCGGCGTCAATACAGTTAGGCAGCGAGCAACGGGGAAAATGAACGGGGTCGCAACACCACTGGGAGCAGCACTTGGGAAATTGACTCGAGCGGGAAGCGTGTCCGGATGGCTGACCCGGTCAAGGTGGCTGGCCGCGAAAAGCGGGGAATCCCGGTTCGAGTCCTGGTCCGGTCACAAATTTTCAAATGCCGCTGTTGAATTATTTCAACGTCCAAAGCAGCTACGTCATTCAAACTCCCCTTCTGTTATCAACATAAAGGCTGCTTAAATCGATCATTTGTGTCTGTTCTTACGGACATATCCTACAGAACAGACACCACACATATAATTGCAATAATTGAAATCATTTAATTAATAATAACTAAAAGGAGATAGTCACATAATTTAAATTTCCATTTGTTAATTACTTTGGTTCGAAGAAACTTTATGACCGAATTTGTCACGTTTAGCTTTGTTGAACTGAGCAAGGAGAAGTATCAAGAACATCCTCAGGTACAGAAGTGACTGTATCCAAAGTTTCACGTCGATGGCATAAATTAATTAAAATCCACAAGACGGTGGCTAATGAGAAGCAGCCGTTGCTCGTTTGAATGCTGCTACCTCGTTGAGGCTTCCCTCCTCCACGCACAGTGAGTGCCAACTGGAAGCAGTTCCAACGGTCCCTCCCTGCTTTGGTGAGCAGCTGCAGCCACGGGCGCCATATGTGCTAGCAGGTTGGTAGCATGCAGATTCGTCAAGTCTCCGGTTTTTTTTTTTTTTTTTTGGTTGTAAAATGAGATAATAAAACAGCGAATGCGCCTCGCCTCATCCTCGTTCTGAGGGTTCGTGAAAACGTAATTATGTATCTAGATAATTATAATTATTAACATTATATCGTGTGGCTCAGTGGTCTGTTAAAAGTCTTTCTATTGGACGCCACTTCGACGACTTACGTGTATCTAACCTACCCCAGTAATCCAACCGTGGAAATGGAACCTTCAGTTTAACGTGGAATCCGAAGCACATGTTTTTTCTGGCGACTCACATCGTTGAGCGGTGAAAGATAAGTTAAAACTGACATTCGATCGCTCAGCCTTTGGACTACCAGGCACACATTTTACTGCGAGACCACCAGAACCGACATATACACACATCAAAAAAGTTTTTCATCACTCCGGTTCCCAGAACTCCTGAATACAGACGTTGACTGTAGATACTGGATCACAGACACAGTCCCTTTGATTGTTCAGAGACGTGACCCACCAACCACTCTGAGGGATCTACGCCGAATCGCCGTTGAGGAGTGGAACAATCTGGACCAACAATGCTTTGATGAAATTGTGGATAGTATGCCACGACGAACACAGGCAAGCATCGATGCAAGATGCTACTGGGTATTTGAGGTACCGCTGTGTACGGCAATCTGGACCACTACCTCTGAAGGTCTCGCTGTATGGTGGTACAACATGCAATGTGTGGTTTTCATGAGCAGTAAAAAGGGCGGAAATGATATTTATGTTGGTCTCTGTTCCAATTTTCTGTACAGGTTCCGAGGGCGGAACCGAGGTGATGCAAAGCTTTTTTTGATGTGTATAGACTGTCAATCCGCAGGTTTTGATGAATGAGTTTCCTGGTATCAAAATATGTGACATATATGACCGTGTCTTTATCTTAGAGCTTAAATATTTCACAACGAGAAGGGACTGTGGACTTTAGTATTTGATATAAATTCCAACTTAATACCTCCAGTCCCTCCGAAGAAAAAGAAGACTTAACCATTGGGCGGACGGACGGACGGACAGACAGATAGAAAGGCAGATGGACCGACGGACAGACTACAAAATAGTCCTATAAGCGTTCCGTTATCGATTGAGATACTAAACTCAAAAATAAAGAGGTATGGGGTGAGTACAGGTTATGAACCAACTGTTAGCATTACGGGACATTTAGCATAGTTGAGAGAAGACAAGCATTAGTCAGTAAATACCACAGCAAATCCGCGTCTGACGTAACCAGCGATGGATTGGAATTTAAAGTTCGTGTAACTCTAATTGTTCAGCTGAAACCATTATCTTCAACTAATTTAAATAGTAATTGCACTCTTTTAACATTAATGGGCAACTAAGTCTAAATGCACACTCATCCGCGCGCTCGTCGCTAATCTGCTGTCGTTTCATGGTCATTGCTCCACGGCAGTTGTCTTCACCGAAGACTTCTGCCGCCGGGGCTTACGCCAGTCGAAATCCTGGGAGAACCTATCCCATGGAGTGGGACGGCGAAATACCTGTCACCCCAGACCGCAGGCTCAATTGGAAGTATGACATCCGTGATGTGAAAGGGAGCGCAATAGGACGCCTTCGCGCCCTGTATCCGGCATCACGTTATACCTAACATTTGTCCATCCACTGTTAGAGTATGCGGCCGTGGTCTGCGGGAAAGCCGCACATGCTCACATTGTGACTCTGCAGCGAATACAGAACCGCGCCCTGAAGACTGCCATGCATCTTCCGAGGCACTTCTCGAAGCGCCAACTCCACGAGGACACCGGGATCCTGCCTCTCCGAGACAGAATTCGCGCCATAGCCAAGAAGTTCTACGAGAAAGCGGGACACTCCCGTAACCGGCTCATCCGAGGACTGGGCCAACAACCTCATCACAGGCCAACCACGCGTTGGCCTGATCTGCTGAGGGATTAAGTTTTACTAATGTCCCATCAGAGAGTGTCTTTCTGTTTTTCAGGCTCCACCACCAAGGACAAATTGAAACTTCCCCTTTTGAAAAATTATACAGGACTGTCCTTAAACTGACACACAATATTTTTAGCGCAACGCAATCTGACTTTCAAAAATTCCTACAAAAGAATGGCCCTGAGTAACATTAACCTATACCTTTCACAAATCACTTACCTCACCAAAAATCTTCGTTACTCCAACTACTGTAAAACAGCGAGCGCCACTACTGCCAGCTAAATAAAAGATTCAAACTACGGAAGGCACTAACTACTGATAGGCATAGTTAGGAAATGAAAGATTTTAGTAGAGAACAAACAATGTATTTACCTTAATAGTGTTGCAAAATCATAATATACATAACAGATCATGACATCCAGTCTTATAAATTTCCAAACTCCGCCATCTCTCTCCCCACATCCACCACTGCTGGCGGCTCACCTCCAACTGCGCAACGCTACGCGCTGTTAACATCCAGCTGCCGCTGCCCAACACTACAATGGCAGACAACAATGCAAACTGGCCACAGACTACACACAGCACAGCCAGTGATTTTCATACAGAGCGCTATGTAACGCTGCCAATAAGAAAACAGAAACAGCCTACTTACAAAATCAACAAGAATGGTAAGACGATCTATTCATACGTAATCAGCATGGTTTCAGAAAACATCGTTCTTGTGCAACGCAGCTAGCTCTTTATTCGCACGAAGCAATGGCCGCTATCGACAGGGGATCTCAAGTTGATTCCGTATTTCTAGATTTCCGGAAAACTTTTGACACCGTTCCTCACAAGCGACTTCTAATCAAGCTGCGGGCCTACGGGGTATCGTCTCAGTTGTGCGACTGGATTCGTGATTTCCTGTTAGGAAGGTCGCAGTTCGTACTAATAGACGGAAAATCATCGAGTAAAATTGAAGTGATGTCAGGTGTTCCCCAGGGAAGCGTCCTGGGACCTCTGCTGTTCCTGATCTATATAAATGGCCTGGGTGACAATCTGAGCAGTTCTCTTAGGTTGTTCGCAGATGATGCTGTAATTTACCGTCTAGTAAGGTCATCCGAAGACCAGTATCAGTTGCAAAGCGATTTAGAAAAGATTGCTGTATGGTATGGCAGGTGGCAGTTGACGCTAAATAACGAAAAGTGTGAGGTGATCCACATGAGTTCCAAAAGAAATCTGTTGGAATTCGATTACTCGATAAATAGTACAATTCTCAAGGCTGTCAATTCAACTAAGTACCTGGGTGTTAAAATTACGAACAACTTCAGTTGGAAAGACCACATAGATAATATTGTGGGGAAGGCGAGCCAAAGGTTGCGTTTCATTGGCAGGAAACTTAGAAGATGCAACAAGTCCACTAAAGAGACAGCTTACACTACACTCGTTCGTCCTCTGTTAGAATATTGCTGCGCGGTGTGGGATCCTTACCAGGTGGGATTGACGGAGGACATCGAAAGGGTGCAAAAAAGGGCAGCTCGTTTTGTATTATCACGTAATAGGGGAGAGAGTGCGGCAGATATGATACGCGAGTTGGGATGGATGTCATTAAAGCAAAGACGTTTTTCGTCGCGGCGAGATCAATTTACGAAATTTCAGTCAGCAACTTTCTCTTCCGAATGCGAAAATATTTTGTTGAGCCCAACCTACATAGGTAGGAATGATCATCAAAATAAAATAAGAGAAATCAGAGCTCGAACAGAAAGGTTTAGGTGTTCGTTTTTCCCGCGCGCTGTTCGGGAGTGGAGTGGTAGAGAGATAGTATGATTGTGGTTCGATGAACCCTCTGCCAAGCACTTAAATGTGAATTGCAGAGTAATCATGTAGATGTAGACATATTCTCTCTCCCCTAGGAACTGCAGGAATGACAAATTTTGTTCAAACTGAACCGAGCCAAGGATAGGCTCGTCTTTTCGGCGTCAGCGTCAGCCATTGGTCCACAGCGGTGCATTTCCGACCTGTGGTTGTCTGAAAAATTTCGCTCTATTCGACGTCTTTTGCTCTGATGTGACCCCAGTCACGTCGGTTCTCTCTACGCTGTATTAGCCGCTACGGATTAGTTTGGACGTACCTCGGGACCCAGTACACATTCCACACAGGAACTGTACGGACTAATGACCTCAGCAGTTGAGTCCCATAGTGCTCAGAGCCTCAGGAACTGTACGCCGCCACCTCTTCTCCCCTGGCTAGCTAAATACTGGGGATGAAAACGTGTTCCACCACAGGCTACCGCTGGGTTGACCGCTACCGCAGTAGCGCCTGTGATGTTTTGCACCTAGGTATTTAAACGATGGCACAAAGTCGAGAGTTGCACCCTAATACTGTAATCGGATACTGGGCGATTTTGTACACTTCATTTGGTATAAAATGAATATCCTCCACTGCCAGTGGGAGTGGAATGGGAAGCGGTCACGAAAGAGGATCCGGCAGAGAGGAGGCAGACTCCCCGGTCGCGCCCGCCCACTGCCACCCCCGCAGAGCCAACAGATGACGTCAGCGGACGCGGCCGTGACCCGATTCCGCTTCCTAGGGCTACCGGGCCTCCCGCAGCGCCCCTGGCTTTCTGCGGCCGCTCGCGTGGGGCGCAAATACCGACAATGACTCGTCTCCCCTCCCCCCCCCCCCCTTAAGTACAGGTACTTCAAAAAGAAAGAAAAAATTTCAGTTGTTTACTGCAGACGAACTATAAAAGGAAGAAACACATTGCGCATGTCACCGAATAGAGGAAGATTTAAAGTTCTGTTTGTCTGTAGCAACATGCTACTGTACCAGAAGAGAAATCGTTTTGTGTCTTGGAATTTCCACCAAGTCAATTCACTCTTCAAGTGCAAAGTGCAGCAAGACGCAGCCTTGCAGAGGCAGAGTTATTACTGGAATACAAAATTCTTGGGAGATGGCTGTCTATGGAAATGGAAGAATACTGGTGGGCCACACACGTCTGACGAAAATGTCGAGCGTATCCGGGATGCGTTCATCCGGAGCCCTCGTAAGTCCACAAGATGGGCAGGCCAGTAACTTGATCTACCTCAAACAACGACTCCAGCATATGAAGCCTTACAAGTTGCAGTTACTGCTGCAGTTTGTAATATTATTGGATTTCAGATACTTTGCATATGAGATATTTGCCATAAAAGAAAAGGACAGCCAACGAGCTGTAGTTCGTAAAAATGCTAAGCATCACAGCGCGAGAGTAAAGAGACGATTTTTTTTTTTTTTTTAATGTGCGCCTATGCCAAGACGCGCGTCCAGCGTTTCAATACCCGGTGATCAAAAAGTCAGTATAAATTTGAAAACTTAATAAACCACGGAATAATGTAGACAGAGAGGTAAAAATTGACACGCATGCTTGGAATGACATGGGGTTCTATTAGAACAAAAAAAATTCTCAAAATGTCCGACAGATGGTTCAAAATGGTTCAAATGGCTCTGAGCACTATGGGGCTTAACATCTGAGGTCATCAGTCCCCTAGAACTTAGAACTACTTAAACCTAACTAACCTAAGGACATATACACATCCATGCCCGAGGCAGGATTCGAACCTGCGACCGTAGCGGTCCGCCGTTCAAGACTGAAGCACTTAGAACCGACAGATGGTGCTGGACAGCAAAACTGCTACCGTGACGGTGAGAGATACGCCGATATGTTACAGAATCGCATCATCCCCAGCCTGGCTGATAAACACCTGCTGGAACGTACGATGTTTATACAGGATGGCGCTCCACCCCATATTGCTAGACGCATGAAAGATCTCTCATGCGTCGTTGGTTGATGATCGTGTGCTCAGCCGCCACTTTCGTCATGCTTGGCCTCCCAGGTCCCCAGACCTCAGTCCGTGCGATTATTGGCTTTGGGGTTACCTGAAGTCGCAAGTGTATCGTGATCGACCGACATCTCTACGGATGCTGAAAGACAACATCCGACGCCACTGCCTCACCATAATTCCGGACATGCTTTACAGTGCTGTTCACAACATTAGTCCTCGACTACAACTATTGATGAGGAATGATGGTGAACATATTGAGCATTTCCTGTAAAGAACATCATCTTTGCTTTGTCTTTCTTTGTTACGCTAATTATTGCTATTCTGATCAGAAGAAGCGCCATCTGTCGGACATTTTTTGAACTTTTGTATTTTTTTGGTTCTAATAAAATCCCATGTCATTCCAAACATGTGTGTCAATTTTTACCTCTCTATCTACATTATTCCGTGATTTATTCAGTTTTCAAATTTATACTGACTTTTGATCATCCGGTACTTTAAATAACGCTATAAACCGCTGGGCGCAGATATTTAAAATCATTGCCGCAGCGCTTGATAGCATGAAGCTGCGAAACAGAAGAAAGAACAATCTATCTTTTGCTAAGAAATATTCTAGAGACTTCATTATCCTTTGTACTTTTGGCCGCCGACATGTTAAGACGTACTACATAGCGTTGCTACAAGTTGTATTTTTATTTTGTGCAAAAATAATGTGAAACGACGAACAAACGTTTCAGTAACTCGGGTGAAGATATAATGTACTTACGCGCACGCAAGGACATTTAATTTTTAAGAAGGAACGGACTGACAAAGCAACGATTATTAACTGCGCCATGTACAAAAGAAATATCAGATGTAAGTCATGTATTTATTGTGTATTTGTCAATGTCTAGAAGTTTAAAGCCAATTTGTTCAAAATATATTAATATTTTACGATGCAGTAATTTTCTTCTTATTCCTTTCTTTCTAACCAAAAAAGATGTTCAAATGTATATGAGCTTTGTTACAGGTTCGCTCTTTATCACGGTGTCTCAATTTTAATTGGGAGACCACTAATGTCTTCAACTTCCCATCTTTTTCTTACGAAATTCCATTAATTTGCTTTCATTTCCATTTTCATACTCAAATAGGTCCCGTAGCTATTTTCATCGATGATTCTGGTTGCGTAAAGGCAGTCCGGGTCAAAAGAGCAATTAAGAAAACCCCTTCGCGTAATCAATCCATACGTCTCCTGAACACAATCGAGAACAGACGCATCGGTGATCAATTAATAATCTCTTTCTTTTCAAGTCGTACTAAAAAACGGCCACACAGGATAGCCGTAAGTACGCAATCTACTGTTAGGTTGCATTTTTCCAGTAAATATTACCAACCAACAGTGACAGCATCATTATTATTATTTACTACTATTTCTTATACAGAATAAGCAAGTTCCTAACGCCAGAAATTGCGTCTCGGCGACCATAACAGATGGTACGAATTTTGCATTTCATTTCTCCACGATATGGCAGAGCACAGTTTTTCCAAACGACTCATCTTTTCGAACGAATAGACGTTTCATCTAGTGGGTGAAATTAGACGCCTTAATGTAAGAATTTGGGTGTCACGGAATGCTAGCTTTATGGCCCAATATGAAAGAGACTCACCAAAACTGAATGTGTTTTGTGCCACTTCTCTTGGCAAAGTTTACGGTTTTTTTTTTCCCCCCACAGGGAACAGTGACGGGAATGTCACACCTGAACATGCTGCAAAATTGGTTGTTTCTTCAACTACACGAAGATTAGAGTGATTACGTTTTCACGCATGGTGGCGGACAAAAGTTGCTGTTCATTGCTTTTGGCCTCTCACGTCACCCGATCGTAAACCTTGTCATCTTTTTTTCTGTTCGAGTGGTAGATAAACTACATAGTCTTTGCCCCAACTATGGTACTGACTCTTCAACAGATGAGAAATCTAACTGTAGAGGCGTCGATTCAATAAACAGGAACTTGTTGATTCGTGTGTGAAATGGACTACCGTTTCGATGTTTCTGTCTGTGCGAACATAAAACTTTAACCTTCCTCTATCCAGTGACATGCGCAACGTGTATTTTTCGCTGGTTGTCTGTAATAAATCACTGAAAACTGTTCTTTCTTTTTTAATGGCCTTGTGTTTATCAGGGGCTGTCAAAGTTTTCATGATCACTTCAAAACAATAAAGTTACGTAATTCATTCTTTGGTAGCTGTACATCTCTATGTGGTACGGATTAAAATCCTCGTGCCATGGTACCGTTAGCATACCCGCTAGAGGAGCCAAAACAACATGGAACAGCTCCTCAAGCGGCGTGCTAGGGTCAGGCGTGGATACAGAATCCGGTTTTTGGAGGTCACAGACCACAGATACATGTTATATTGATAACAATAACAACAAAATACATAAAACATTGCAATATAATCATAACAATTGGTAACGTCAGCGCGGGAGGGACGTAGGGACACCCCCACCCCCCTCCCCGGGAACCACGCCTGGTAATAGTCTGTCGGTAAACTGAAGAGCGAGCGCGCGAGTCCCCACTCTGCCATCCCAGCTACGTCACAGGGTGCTTCTACAGGCTGTTCCACAACGTAGCACAGTCCCTGCCGCGGCGCGCGCTTTAAATCTGTGACGACGCCGTGTACAGATGCGTCCCGTCTGCGTTTATTTTTAGACAAATGCGTTAAGATTATAAGGAAAACGAAAGACGAAAGCTTCTTCGAAACGAAACATTATAGAGTAAATAATATTAACATAAGAACGGAAGTCAGGATTCTACTACAAACATTGAACCGAATGCCTATTCATATGAATGTATGTTCCTCTATTCGTAAGACGAACCAGATATAATGCAATCAGTCTGTAGAATTTAAGGCTTGTTCTTACTTTGTGTTTCTACTGAAAGGTAGAAGTTTTCTTTGAAGGGCTGCATTAAAACTTAACAATTCTTGCTACACGAAGAGTGTTTAAAAAGTAACCGGAAATTTATAATTACGTGTGTTGTATTAGTTCGATTCGCACTGCTTTTTTTGTCATTGTCTTCGTAAACATGTCTGAAAAGTATTTCCAGGTAAATCCCATTTCACGCAGTGTCTTGTGTAAAACATCTTTCTGCAACGAAAATGTATTTTTTGTTTCACGCCATTGAGTAACTTCCGTAATGTGGGCATTATTTTTTGGTTTATGTAAAAATCCTCCATCGTTTGTCGAATGACCGATTTTGTGAAACTGTCTATAACGATGGGTTTCCTCCCCAAATTATTAGTTTTCCTTCGCGGCGATTCCAGTAAACCATGCGGCTTGTTTTCGCGTTCCTTCCTTATGTGTCCTATTGTGGCGAGGCTGACGTTTGCGTAAACTGCAGCGCTTTGATTGGGACTGGTAATATTAGCCAACAGTTCTTTTTGTGTGGCCTCCTTAACACAAGCTGTAATAACGTTAGAGACGATCGAACGCTCGTTCTGCGCAAATGTCTCCTTCGTATTCTGCACATTTTCTTGCAATGCAGGGCGATTATTCTTCACTTCCGGATACTGAAGTATATCAGTGAGTACACAAAGTCAACTGACTGAGATTGGCAACAAAGATCCCACGAACAGAAACGACGTATATCACTGCACGCCGAACTACACCGCTAGATAGGTAACGGGAAACTGATTTTGGGCTGCCCTGTAGGCCAGTGGCAGGGTTCTTCAGGGAAAGACCACTTCCCCCCACCAAAAGCACTGCTAGCTCTTGAGTTTACAGACAGACTATACGGTATTTGTTCAGGGATTTTAACGAGGACTGCAGACATGTAACTGCAAACTAGCAGACAGGGTACAGAAAGCACACTGCCCAAGGCCCCGTAGTAAATACATGTACGTCATCAACTGTTCGCCATAATCTACCGTACGATGTGTGGCTGAGGAGAGGTAGTGAAACAGTTTCACTTCCTCCCGTTCTTGCTATATCTAAGGTCAGTACACAGGAGAACTATTGACGGACTTCGCTGTATAGACCCGAATATCTCTAAATTTACCCTTGTGACTATTATGTGCCAAGTATCATGAAAGAAGTAAAACGTTACATGTTTATTTTCCAACTATGTCACAACGTACCTTGATATCAGGACATCACTGTCATCATTATGAAAACCATCATCAAAACCATTAGCATCAGCTACACTGACAGACAACAAATCCCAGTACCAATAAATATTTAATGTAGAGTGACACAATTTCGGGAATACACTTGTAAGACGTGTGTATTTCTATTGTCTATTGCCAAACCACAATTTATGAAAGATGTTTATATTTTATTAATAGGATTAAGTAGGAATAATTAATATTTGTCATGTTGGAAATCATTGTGGTAGTAGGGAATGTCTGCACCAAAGTATTGCTGGCAGGAGGGACCGCACATTGATATAATTTTTAAAAGGGCGGGAGAGACCGCGTATGGATACATTTTAAGAAAAGAGCGGGAAAGACCGCGCATTGATACATTTTGTAATGGTGGCAGGGATTGTCTGCAACAGAAAGCATTGTTGGCGGGAGAGACCGCACTTCAGTGGTCGTAGGAAGTCAGTAGTAAGCGAGATGTGAAGCGAGTCGGTAGCAGGTCGAAGCGAGAGGTTGAGAGGAGCGGTGTGCCTGCCAGCCACCAGCTATGACTTACAAGAGATTATAAACGGATGTACAGAGACATCAGCTAACTATTATCATAAGAGGAACTAATATTATTGAATTATTTTTTTGAGAAACTCAAGACTACTGAAGGTATGTTTGCGCAATGCTAGTTGTAAGATTATTGTAAAAAGTAAGTCCCATCTGAACGTTTGTAAAATTATTTCATTCAGAATATAATTAATTTTTGCCAGCAATATTGCATTACTGATTATAACTCATCCCAAAAACCATCAACGTAAAACTTTGCAAAATTTAATTATTGTCAAGAAAAAGTTTAACTATGAATTACGTAACTTCAGTCAAATTAATTAAAGAATGACGTCCGCTTTGCTATTAAAGAATAACGTCAGCTTTGGTAACAAATACAGCCACTTATTATGACAGCCCACCAGCAGCTAATAGACTATAGTAAAACAGAGTAAGTATAGTAATGTCGCAGTTCGATGTAGCAGTCAGATGGCGATCCAGTAACAGTAAAAAAGGTAAGGAACAGTTTTGGGTTATTGCAGATAACGACTGAGGGCCACGACGACGACACATTCTATGTTTCGTCGAAATAATCAGAAAATCACTTTTAACAAGCAGAATGTAAATTTGTATGCGAAGATTGAGAAAGAGAATTAATTTTAAAGGGAAGATTTCATTTGTTATTATTAAGCAAGAGATAGAAATCCTAAGGGAAGGTTTCATAGGTTATTGTAGAAGGGAAGGTTGCGTAAAACAAGAGAGATATAGAGGAGACGGGAAGGTTTCACACTTATCTAGGTAACACATTTAATTCATTAACATTACAAAATCACAGGTTAACGTAAGCGCAAGAAAAGCAATTCCAAATGTGAAATGCGGTTATGTCAATAACTGGTGTAATTGCCAGAATTCTTAAAGCAAGCATGTAAAAGTGTATAAGTTGTGTCGTATAGGTGCCAGATGTCAGTTTGTGGGATGGAGTTCCGATCCATGCCTGTTGCACTTGGTTGGGCAATACAGGGACGGTTAATGCTGTTTGCGGATGAAGCTGAAGTTATATCCCGATGATGTCTCAAATGTGCTCGACTGGAGAGATGTGGGATCGAGCAGACCAAGGCAACATCTCGAACTCTGTAGAGAATATTGGGTTATAGCAGCAGTATGTGGGCGACCGTTTCCTGTTGGAAAATACCAACTGGATTGCTGTAAAACATGTCCAATCACCAGACCGACGTACAAATTTGCAGTCAGAGTGCGTCCGATGACCACGAGAATGCTTCCGCTGTCATACGAAAACGTATACGGTAACACCAGATATAAGTCTAGTGCGTCTAGCACACAGACAGGTTGGTAGAGGCCTTCAACTGGTTTCCTCCTAACCAACACACGGGTCATCACTAGCACCGAGACAGAACCGACTTTCATCCAAAAACACGAGATACCTGCACACCGCCGCTCTCGCTTGTCACCACTGAAGTCGCAAATGTCGGTGGTTTGGGGTCAGTGGAATACATGCTACAGTGCCTCTGTCTCGGAGCTGTCCTTGAAGTAACCGATTTTACACAATTCGTTGTGTCACTATGGTGACAATTGCTACTCAAGTTGCTACTGCAGATGCAGTAAGATGTGCCAGACCCATACGCCCAACACGGTTGGATTCCCTCACCACCGAGTGAGGTGGCGCAGTGGCTAGCACACTGGATTCGCATTCGGGAGGACGGCGGTTCAATCCCGCGTCCCGCCATCCTAATTTAGGTTTTTGTGATTTTCCTAAATCGCTCCAGGAAACTGCCGGGATGGTTCCTTTGAAAGGGCACGGCCGACTTCCATCCCTGTCCTTCCCTAATCCGATGAGACCGATGACATCGATGTCTGGTCTCGTCCCCCAAACAACCAACCCCCCTCCCATCCCCCCTTCTTCCTTCTCCTAGTGCCACGTCGCCGTCCGGAGCAGGGTCTTCTTACGACCGTACAGTCTAGTGACCACCGTTGCCAGAACAGTTGCTACATTCCTGCCAGGTCCTTCTGCAGTATCGCAGAAGGAACATCCAGCTTCTCGTAACCCTATTACACGACCTCGTTCAAAGTCGTTGACCTATTGATGATGGCGTCTTCGTCGTCTTAAAGGCGTTCCTGTCTAACATCAACTTACTACGTCCAATGTCAAATGTAACTAAGGCTCACACCCTTTCCGGCGGATATTTAAATTAAATCTGGTTCGCATCCTCACAGTGAAGCTACCAGCACTACTTTTGTGTGTCTGGAGCGAAATTTTAATAGAGGTCATCTTTCAGATGTGGAAACACGCCTAATAACTATCGTTTATCTCACACAACTCTTTCCTATTGTTGGTTTTTTTGCCGTTAGTATATGTAAGCCATTTAACATCAACTGGAGAAAAAAGGCCTCCTCTACAAGTACGGTGTTCAACTATAAACATCTATATTGTTCCTGTATGTTTTGTAATGTCGCCTCATGCCGAACACTCAGACAGGGTGACATGACGAATAGAACGCGGTCGAATAACTAAATGGTTCAAATGGCTCTGAGCACTATGGGACTCAACTGCTGAGGTCATAAATCCCCTAGAACTTAGAACTACTTAAACCTAACTAATCTAAGGACATCACACACATCCATGCCCTAGGCAGGATTCGAACCTGCGACCGTAGCGGTCGCGCGGTTCCAGACTGTAGCGCCTAGAACCGCTCGGCCACTCAAGCCGGCGCGGTCGAATAACTCACAGCTTTAAACTCTGGCAGAAGGACGGCCCTGCCTGTGATGTCTGCAGTGTACAAATCACCGGCCGCTGTGGCCGAGCGGTTCTAGGCGCTTCAGTCCGGAACCGCGCTGCTGCTACGGTCGCAGGTTCGAATCCTGCCTCGGGCATGGATGTGTGTGATGTCCTTAGGTTAGTTAGGTTTAAGTAGTTCTAAGTCTAGGGGACTGATGACCTCATATGTTACGTCCCATAGAGCTTAGAGCCATGTGAACCGTTTTGTACAAATCACTGCACGGCACATTTTAATCGAATGCATTCAGTGGTTTTACCGAGGAGGCAGAAGCAAATTTAAGTGGGCCTCGCCTCCTGGCGAGGAGACGAGAGTGGTAGACTTTTTAGCACTTTATGTAGGGGCCGTACTCCAAACTACACTGTGGGGCTGTACCTTCAGCGTTTTTTGTTAGTTCATGGTCACCACATGCATCACGTATTATTTTAGTTCTGTTAACGAAATTACTCTTTCTTATTGAAAGCTGATTGCAGACACGATTTTAAGTGTGTGTGTGTGTGTGTGTGTGTGTGTGTGTGTTATATTTTAACTCTTGCTGACTTTTTATAATGTATCAGTTCTAAGCACGGTGTAGCAGGGTCGGCGAAAGAAGATCCCTGACATATCTTCTGGTGAACCTTCGCAGCCCGCATCTCGTGGTCGTGCGGTAGCGTTCTCGCTTCCCACGCCCGGGTTCCCGGGTTCGATTCCCGGCGGGGTCAGGGATTTTCTCTGCCTCGTGATGGCTGGGTGTTGTGTGCTGTCCTTAGGTTAGTTAGGTTTAAGTAGTTCTAAGTTCTAGGGGACTTATGACCACAGCAGTTGAGTCCCATAGTGCTCAGAGCCATTTGAGCCATTTGAACCTTCGCACTGGTCTCGGCGCAGTTGCCTCGCACGTCTGCCTCAAGCAGTCACGTAATGTGATTTTGTAAACATCTCGATAACAACGCCTCAGTGTTGTCGTAGCTCTATAGACGACAACACTTTCGGCTGCAGCCACTTGCGCGTCGCCTTCGCAGACTCCTTCATAGTCTCATAACTATTTTAATGTGGACGCTAAAGACCTGACTCTCGTGCTCCCAAAACAGAATTTCGTCGTCATCGTCATCTCTTTTGTAATTTCATACATCAAACTTACATTAGGTAATCTCTCTCTTGTCTATTGCAATATGTTGCTGTATAAAGGCTTTTCCAAGCATTACAACCCTCAGCTGCAGCGCGATCGACTCTGCTTCCGTATTTTTTCCGATGTCGTCTGCGTACCATCCACCAAGTCGTCGTCTCAGTCTTACAGCACGGAATCCATCTACCAAGCATTCACCTGTATACGTGCCCTCTCCACGGTCACTTCATTTTCATTACAGCCATTACTATGTCTTCCACTCAAGTCTGTTCCCTGTTCCAAATTGTTTGGTATTCTGTCTCCCTTAAGTTACAGGTCTCAATTTCTCGCTGAGAGACGGTCAGTTTCTGAATGGCTTTCGCACAGATAGCCATATCTCTCTGCCATAAATTACTAATATAATTCGTGAAAGTATATTTTTAGACACATCGGAAATTTAGTTTTGTTAGTCCTCTTAAGTACACGGAAAGTACACTACTGCCAATCCCTTCTGTTTTACATCCAGTGGATGTCTTAACTGTCTGAATAAAAAAAGGCGTCAGTTACATCCATGATTTCACTGTTAATTTCTACTATTTTGTTTTCTATATGTTGGTGAGTCATTATTTTACTCTTAGTGTAACTGATTTTCAGAACTACTTTCAAATTTATTTTCTTGCAATATTATCGAAGTTAATTTGCAACAGAGGTCATAAATACAATGAAATAAGCGTGTGGCATTGTTGGCCGGGCGGCCTCGTCCGGGGAAGTTCGGCCGCCGAGTGCAAGTCTTATTTCAGTCGACGTCATATTGGGCGACTCGAGTGCCGGTGATGAGGATGAAATGATGATGAGGACAACACAACACTCAGTCCACGAGCGGAGGAAATCTCCAACCCGGCCGGGAATCGAAGCTAGGCCCGGTGCATGGGAGGCAAGCACGTTACCACTCAGCTAAGTAGGCGGACCATAAATACAATGTCATCAGCAAAAGGAAGGTGATTCAGGTCTGTTCCACTAACAAGCATTCCTGTTTTCATTTCAGCATTTCGTAATTTTGTCTAGGACTGCTGCGAATAGTTCTGATGGTAAATTATTTCCTTCTCCGATTGCTCTTTCAATTCTGAATTTCCCACTACGCTGATGAAGTCGAAAGGAAGTCGTGTTATTGACGTGCATTTATTCTTTAGCAAACTAACAAAGGTTGAATTAGTGCCTTCTTCTGAAGAGCTGTCATTTCAGATTTTGTTGAGGGAAAAACTTTATGAACGCCAGACAAAGTCGTAATTCATACTGACTGTGTAAGGGTGTTCGTGACTTGTAACTGTTCCGTTTAGCTGTATCAACTGTTACAGCCTGCTCGTTGCTTTGTCTGAATAATAATTTTTTTTTCTATGCGACTTTCCCCAGAACTCGCTATATCAGAAAAAATCTATTTCGTATACCTATGAATTATTTTTAAATCTGCCACATCATTATTCTTATTCTTATTATCACTGTTAGTGGCAACAACAGTACAAGCACTGCCAGTATTTTTAGTAGTTCATAGTCAGTATTATTAACTCACATTGCTACTATAGACACTCGTATCATTTTAATACCATTTGTCATATTAAAATTGTTGTTTTTAGATAACTCTGACGTAAATAAGGTACTGTATGTGTGAAACACTGGTAAGAAGGGACTTGATGGTTCTAATCAGATCAAGTTAAATAAATCAATTAAAATAAATAATTTCACTAAATATATTGTGCATTACGAAGAGGAGGCTGAGCGGCCTATAGTTTCTTTTATGCCTTATTAGAACATAATAACACTGAAACGGGACTCATTTAAAATGTATTCCACTCACTGGCAGATGAATGACGTACAGAAATGATAGATTACATTTTCAGCATAACCGGAATGTGTACATGATTAATGTTAACATTAATGACACTGTTTTGTCCTACTCTTACAACCATAGTTGAAAACTCATCAGTAGGGTAAGTTTTCGTTCATTTAACTTTTCTGTTTATGGGTTTAGCTTCTGTTCAGTAGTGATGGCACTAGGTGACAGACAATCGCCATCCCGGAGGGCATAGGGCATTGCGCCGCAAAGCGCGAATCGGCCAGCACCCGTAGAGTGAAATGCCTCACTTTTGGTCTGCCGACAGGCGTTCTGTCGGCACCATTACAAGCGGCACAGATTCTGGCACATTACTACGACCATTGCAATTATTCCAAGTATTCAGGTACTTTTAATCATCATTACTTTCTATTATCTGTTGCACATGGCCATTTCCCTTGAAGGCTGTCAGAAGTTTTATTGGTTGAATCTGAAACTGACATTACCCAGTGTACGTAAAGAATGCTACGAGGATGAGTCAAATGAAAACCTTAAATCTGCAATAACAAATCGAAATTTCTCGCCGTTATACTGTAAGTTGGTAAGCGCGCTACAAACAGCGTGCAGAATTGGCTGTAGGTGGCAGCATAGTGCACATGCACACATACCGTCGTAGTATCAGTATAAAGATGGCCACCCCACTTGCGACTTGCACCAGGAAAGAACAGCGTTCTGTTATTCGGTTTTTGCGTAGTGAAGATGTGAAACCTACTGAAATTCATCGATGAATGAAAGTTCAGCACGGTGATGCATGTTTGTCACAGCACCAAGTCTACGAATGAAGTACGAAGTTCGCAAATGGTGTGACTTCAGTGGAAGATGCTCCTCGTCCAGGTCAGGCACAACGAGTTGTGACTCTACAGAACATTGCAGCAGTTGAAGCCATAGTGAAGGAAAACCGCCGAGTGACACTGAATGACGGAGTGGGAGGAAAGAAGTTCCGTTCTGATGAAGAGGTACGCCACTCGGTGCATGAGTGCATGAGTGGTTGTGCGGACTACCAAAAGGATTTTTTTCTAAAGGAATTTATTTTATTTATTTATTTATTGATTTATTTAACCTGGCAAGATTAGGGCCATCAGGCCCTCTCTTACATCTAACCAGGCATTCTACTTATTTTACATTCATATGTTTTAGTAGGCATGTTAAACTACATCTAGTACAAAAAGTGAAATAAACAATTTGAAAGGTACACCTGGAAAAATACATACATATAGAGTTTATAATCTTAGATCACAAGTACTGTTATAATTAGACATTATTGAACAGACAGATTTGAGATAAGAGTGCTGGCAGCAGGGAGTATGAGGGAGACTCATGGTGAAGGGAGGAGAAGAATAGAGAGACATGTTGAAACATAATTAAGGAAATATAAAGGAAAAGAATATTGCGTGGCTAATAGAGATAGATGAAGAGGAAGGCATCTCAGGAGCAACATAGGAGACGCTAGCTTTGCTATTTGACAGATGAGGGGATTGTCCTTGTACATTAATTTTGTGGAGAACTTTATGCACTTTGTAAGCGCTGGAGGACTTGCATTGAGCGTGGGGGAGATTATGTTGAAAAGTGATACAGCTTTGTACCACATATGCACAATAAAGCCGGCCGGTGTGGCCGAGCGGTTCTAGGCGCTTCAGTCTGGAACCGCGCGACTGCTACGGTCGCAGGTTCGAATCTGCCTCCGCGGATGAAGCAGTAAACAACGGCCTTCACTTAACAACCGAGAGCAGCGGCGTTTACGTAGTATCAGTGGTAACAGCCAAGCAACACTGTGTGAAATAACCGCACATATCAATGTTGGACCTACGACAGACGTATCCGTTGCGACAGTGGGGCGAAATTTGGCGTTTGATTGGCTATGGCTGCAAAAGACCGACGCAAGTACCTTTGCTAACCACACGACATCGCCTGCAGCGACACTCCTGGGCTCGTGGTCGTATCGGTTAGACTCTAAGCGACTGGAAAACCGTGGCATGGTCAATTGGTAAGAGCTGATAGGTTCGAGCCTGACCCAAGTTGTCACCAAGGCACTGTGCAAGCTGACGGTGGCTCCATAATGGTGTGGAGTGTGTCTACATGGAATACACTGGATCCTCTGGTCCAACAGAACCGACCATTGACTGGAAATGTTCACGCTCCGCCACTTGGAGACCACTTGGAGCCAAAAAACGGTGAATTTTTTGGATGATAATGCGCCATGTGACCAGGACACAAATGTTCGCGATTGGTTGGAAGAACATTCTGGACAATTCGAGCGAATGATTTGGCCAACCAGATCGTCCGACATGAATCCCATCGAAGGTCAGTTCCTGCAGAAAATCCTGTACCGGCAACATTTTCGGAACTGTACACAGCTAGAGAGGCAGTATGGCTCAGTATTTCTGCAAGGCATGCCCAACGACTTGATAAATCCATTCCACTTCGAGCTACTGAACTACGCCGGGTAAAAAGTCTTTGACACGATATTAGGAGATATCCCACGACTTTCGTCGCCTTAGTGTAAGTCAAAACGGAATCGAGTTATCTTAAACAGTTTCGGAAATATTTAAGATTGATAGCTGAAGCAAGTCAGTCTGCATATCAAGTACATTGGGGGGTTAAGTTCATGCAAGAAGCAATTTTTCTATCCAGCAAAACGGATACGAAAATCTTAAATGATGAATGACGAGAAAAATATATTCGGAAGAAACTTAGTAAGTGTGACATTAATACATTCAATTTTGTTTGCTAAACGCTGACTGAATAAAGAGCTATCAGCACACACAGGAAAGAGCACGATGTAACGTCTCATCGAAGAGGTCGTTGGTTATGCAGCTCCACGTCGGATAGTACAAAGGGTGGGAAGGAAATTACCCGCCTCCTTTTCAATGGAAACATGCGAGCGTCGTTCGCCTTTGTTAATTTATGGAAACCAAAGAAACCCTTATCTGTATGTCCAGACAGGGAACTCTGACCCTCTACTTCTGAATGCCGGTTCAGTTTTGTTAGCCCACTGCACGACTTCGCTCGACAGTAGGGAGACTAGAGGCAGAATGGGATAGCAGGCCACAACGAGATTATGCAGTGTTCTACACTAGAGATTGCTACAACCTATTGTACTGACATGTAGCTGTGTCTCTGAATGAAAGGGAAGACGTGAAAGTCATTTTGACTTGGTTTTGAATGCGACTTCTAAGTGAACGGCTGTCCTTCACGTTCCCAGTCGTGTTTTTATAGCTTTTGGTGAATTTAAACGCAAGATTAGCCGTTAATTCATAATTGCATGCTCTTAAGTGACTTACAGTCTTAAAGTGCATGCCATTCTCTACACGTTACATAACACGTTTAAATCCGTAAGTTATTATGCTCGATAAAGCTTAACAACCTCAAATGTGCTCTTGGGGTGTAACTGGACGGGGCAGAATGGTATAGTGCCCCGTTCTGCTCCTTCATTTTCTGATGAAACTACATTTCAAACTATGTATTTTCTTTTCTTCCTTGCTTTTTCCAGATGGTGTGAACTTACATTACAAAGACTGATACACAGCAATTGGATGTGAAATCAATTGAAATGGCAGTTTCAACCGTTTTATCTTCTTAAAATGGGAGTTTTAAAAGCGTATAATGAGTTAAAGGTACGCAAATCAATTTTGGTAAAGTTAAGAATTATCCCAACTTCAGAGTTGACAGTTAAGATGGAAAATTTTAAAATGTTTGCATTCAGAAAAAAAGACGAGCTGGTTACATGAATGAAGTCAATGGATACCAGACTTTCTATTCCAACTATGAAACATCTGATTAACCTACCAGCTATCAGAAAGAAATGCTTGTTGTTGTTGTTGTTGTTGTTGTTGTTGTTGTTGTGGTCTTCAGTCCTGAGACTGGTCTGATGCAGCTCTCCATGCTACTCTATCCTGTGCAAGCTTCTTCATCTCCCAGTACCTACTGCAACCTACATCCTTCTGAATCTGCTTAGTGTATTCATTCATCTCTTGGTCTCCCTCTACGATTTTTGCCCTCCACAATGCCCTCCAATGCTATAATTTGTGATCCCTTGATGCCTCAGAACATGTCCTACCAACCGGTCCCTTCTTCTCGTCAAGTTGTGCCACAAACTCCTCTTCTCCCCAATTCTATTCAATACCTCCTCATTAGTTATGTGATCTACCCATCTAATTTTCAGCATTCTTCTTACCACACATATTTTACAAAGGAACTTGTCTATCTGGGCAGGAATGGGTTACAGGATTTATTACTACGTGTCCTATGTTGTTTGTTCGCAAGCCCGAAAATACATCTGTTATACGAGCGATGGGATTCAATAAAGTAACAGTAACAGTTACTTGGTATCAACGATTAAAATAATTGTAAATTTTTCAAAATGACATTAAAATATTTTTTAATTTGTAACTTTTTTTTTAAGATTCCATATCGCTTAGTCTAAATGTCACATTAAACAACTTTACGTTTTAGTTTTAAGATAACATTCGTAAGAATTTCAACAAAAAATTGCCTTATCCCATTCTATGACAAAATGTAAAAAATATACACACTTCAAAAAAAGTTTTGCATCCCCTCGGTCCCGAGAGCTGTGGAACCTGTACAGAAAATTGGAATAGTGATCAACATAAACATCATTTCCGCTCTTTTTATTGCTCATGAAAACCACACACTGCATGTTGTACCACCATACAGCGAGACCTTCAGACGTGGTTGTCCAGACTGCTGTACACACCGGTACCTCTAATACCCAGTAGCACGTCCCCTTGCATTGATGCATGACTGTATTCATCATGACATACTACCCACAAGTCCAGATTGTCCCGCTCCTTCCACGTCGATTCGGCGTACATCCCTCAGAGTGGTTGGTGGGTCACGTCGTCCATAAACAGCCCTTTTCAACCTAGCCAAGGCATTTTCGATAGGATTCATCTGGAGAACATGCTGGCCACTCTAGTCGAGCGATGTCGGTATCCTGAAGGAAGTCATTCACAAGATGTGCACGATGGGGCGCGAATTGTCGTCCATGAAGACGAATGCCTCGCCAATATGCTGCCGATGTAGTTGTACTATCGGTTGGAAGATGGCAGTCACGTATCGTGCAGCCATTATGGCGCTTTCCATGACCACCAGCGGCATACGTCGGCCCCACATAATGCCACCCCAAAACGGAACCTCCACCTTGCTGCACTCGCTGGACAGTGTGTCTAAGGCGTTCAGCCTAAAGGGGTTGCCTCCAAACACGTCTCCGATGATTGTCTGGTTGAAGGCGTATGCGACACTCATCGATGAAGAGAACGTGATGCCAATCTTGAGCGGTCCATTCGGCCTGTTGTTGGGCCCATGTGTACCGTGCTGCATGGTGTCGCAGTTGCAAAGGTGGACCTCGCCATGGACGTCGGGAGTGAAGTTGCCCATCATGCAGCCTATTCGTCACAGTTTGAGTCATAACACGACGTCCTGTGACTGCACGAAAAGCATTATTCAACATGGTGGCGTTGCTGTCAGGGTCCCTCCGAGCCATAATCCGTAGGTAGCGGTCATCCACTGCAGTAGTAGCCCTTGGGCTTACTGAGCGAGGCATGTCATCGGCAGTTCCAGTCTCTCCTCCATATCCGAACAACATCGCTTTGGCTTAATCCGAGACACCTGTACACTTCCCTTGATGAGAGACCTTCCTGGCACAAAGTAACAATGTGGACACGATCGAACCGCGGTATTGACTATCTAGGCATTGTTGAACTACAGACGAGCCGTACACCTCCTTCCTGGTGAAATGACTGGAACTGATCGGCTGTCGGACCCTATCCGTCTAATAGGCGCTGTTCATGCATGGTTGTTTACATCTTTGGGCGGGGTTAGTGACTTCTCTGAACAGTCAAAGGGACTGTGATACAATATCCACAGTCAACGTCTATCTTCAGGAGTTCTGGGAACCGGTGTGATGCAAAACTATTTCTGATATGTGTACAATGTACAGTATTAAGTGATTGTCTAGTAAGGTACGCTAGGTGATGCTACGAGTTTATTTTGTATGCCTTTAGTATCTGTTTTCTTGTGATCTTTTATTTTATAAAAATTGTTAAACATTAAGTATTCTGTTCGGCTCCAAGTTACCTATGCACAATCTTCTGGAGTAACCACAAGCGCCGGAACGAATAGGAAGAACGGAAAACCAGAGAAGGTGGTGAGGAAACGTCAGCCAATAGCCCGCTAACAAGGAACGCGCCGCGCCAAAAGTGACCTCTGGAAGAAGTGAATATAAGCGCAGCTCCTACCAGTCTCGGCCGCTCTGATCGGCTCAGTATTAGCGCGACGACGTCAGATTGTAGTGATCTGCATCAAGTGTTTACTTGGACTTTGACTATAGCCAAGACTACTACTGTTTGCATGTCACTTTCGACACCGACGTAACTCCAAAGTAAGTACTGTCAATTGCTTTATACACTCCTGGAAATTGAAATAAGAACACCGTGAATTCATTGTCCCAGGAAGGGGAAACTTTATTGACACATTCCTGGGGTCAGATATATCACATGATCACACTGACAGAACCACAGGCACATAGACACAGGCAACAGAGCATGCACAATGTCGGCACTAGTACAGTGTATATCCACCTTTCGCAGCAATGCAGGCTGCTATTCTCCCATGGAGACGGTCGTAGAGATGCTGGATGTAGTCCTGTGGAACGGCTTGCCATGCCATTTCCACCTGGCGCCTCAGTTGGACCAGCGTTCGTGCTGGACGTGCAGACCGCGTGAGACGACGCTTCATCCAGTCCCAAACATGCTCAATGGGGGACAGATCCGGAGATCTTGCTGGCCAGGGTAGTTGACTTACACCTTCTAGAGCACGTTGTGTGGCACGGGATACATGCGGACGTGCATTGTCCTGTTGGAACAGCAAGTTCCCTTGCCGGTCTAGGAATGGTAGAACGATGGGTTCGATGACGGTTTGGATGTAACGTGCACTATTCAGTGTCCCCTCGACGATCACCAGTGGTGTACGGCCAGTGTAGGAGATCGCTCCCCACACCATGATGCCGGGTGTTGGCCCTGTGTGCCTCGGTCGTATGCAGTCCTGATTGTGGCGCTCACCTGCACGGCGCCAAACACGCATACGACCATCATTGGCACCAAGGCAGAAGCGACTCTCATCGCTGAAGACGACACGTCTCCATTCGTCCCTCCATTCACGCCTGTCGCGACACCACTGGAGGCGGGCTGCACGATGTTGGGGCGTGAGCGGAAGACGGCCTAACGGTGTGCGGGACCGTAGCCCAGCTTCATGGAGACGGTTGCGAATGGTCCTCGCCGATACCTCAGGAGCAACAGTGTCCCTAATTTGCTGGGAAGTGGCGGTGCGGTCCCCTACGGCACTGCGTAGGATCCTACGGTCTTGGCGTGCATCCGTGCGTCGCTGCGGTCCGGTCCCAGGTCGACGGGCACGTGCACCTTCCGCCGACCACTGGCGACTACATCGATGTACTGTGGAGACCTCACGCCCCACGTGTTGAGCAATTCGGCGGTACGTCCACCCGGCCTCCCGCATGCCCACTATACGCCCTCGCTCAAAGTCCGTCAACTGCACATACGGTTCACGTCCACGCTGTCGCGGCATGCTACCAGTGTTAAAAACTGCTATGGAGCTCCGTATGCCACGGCAAACTGGCTGACACTGACGGCGGCGGTGCACAAATGCTGCGCAGCTAGCGCCATTCGACGGCCAACACCGCGGTTCCTGGTGTGTCCGCTGTGCCGTGCGTGTGGTCATTGCTTGTACAGCCCTCTCGCAGTGTCCGGAGCAAGTATGGTGGGTCTGACACACCGCTGTCAATGTGTTCTTTTTTCCATTTCCAGGAGTGTAGAAATAAAACTACTAATGTTATTTGTTTGAATTGTTGTATAGCATTCCGGGAACGCAGCGTCCTTTAGGCACCCTATAAGCGACGAGTGGGCAAGATCCAACACACAATGTTGGGGGGGAGAGGCTGAAGGGGAGCGCTTGAAAGTGTTACAGACAGCTAATAGGAGTAGAAAACAAGATACACATTAATATTTTCCCTGTAAGTAAGTTCCTGTGTAAATAAAATTATTTGGCAACATCATGCATTCAATAAGATCACTGTTGTGCACTTGCATAGTTAGCTGGCGCTCATCGTTCATAAACTTTGTATGATTTCATAGGTTTTATGCTGTTATCAAATAAGAAAACATTAGTACCAAAAAAGCTTATTTTATGGATGATGACGGACAATTAAAAGAGTTGACAGGGGAAATTTTTTTTCTCAGTAGCAACTCCGAGTGAAAGTAAAACTGAAAATAGCGATGAAAATTAAATTTGTGCCAGTAGCAATAACTTCGAGAAAACCCAGAGTGAAAACAGTAATCTTATTGTTTCAGAAGTAAATGCTTCAAATCTATGTGTGACTTCAAATGAATCTGGTTGTGCCCGGCAGTCAATGAATGCAGGCATCTCAGTAGTTACAGCAGGAACTTCAAGTACAAGTGGGTATTCTCCTGGAATACCTGTGCAAGGTAAGACATTGGCTACAGTACACGTAAAGGAAATATGAAATATATTGCGGAAGACTGGAGGGATTAAGTGTGTAGAGCAACATTTTCTTGGAAGAGAAACTTTACCAAATGAAATATTGACCAAGGAAACTCCAGATGAGTTCTTTTCACATTTGTTTCCTCGAGATATTTTGGAAACGATTTCACGAGCATCTAAGCCTTCGAGTACTTAGATGAATTAGTTTAAACCCTGCAGTGTTAGTGTAGAAAATATTTGGGAGTTTTAGGTGTCTGTATTTTTTCTTGTCTTGCAAAATCGAAGAATTTGAGGACGTACTAGAATACTGATATAGGCCTATAAATCCTACAAGAGAGTATTAGCATGAACAACTTTGAACAAGTGAGGCACCTCTTGGACTTTCAAGACAATTTATGAAATGCTCTTTCACAAGACAAGCTGTGAAAGGTAAGACCAATTTTACACATCGCAATGAAAGATTAGGTTCAATTCCAGTGGAGGAGTCATTAACTGTAGACGGACAGATGCATGCTACTAAAGCTAGGCACCATCTGTAAATGTATATGCCAGGTAAACCACATACATATATCTATAAATTGTTTTCACTGTGTGATGTATCTGGGTACGTCTACAAAATGGAAATGCCAACAGGACATGAAAATGAATGGGACAAGAGTGATGCAGAGCTTGATCTTCGAACCTATAGCAATGTGGTTGTTAGATTATGCTGGAATATGAGAACGTAAATCACAAAGTTTACTTTGATAATTACTACACATCAATACCGCTGCTACATTAGTTCAAGGGAAAAGGCATTTTATCTTTAGGAACTGTTAGAAAAAATAGAGATCACCACAATCAGAAACTCCTAGATGACAAGTCCTTAAATAAAGAAGAAAGAGGTACAATACTGAAGTTCACTGGAAACTATGAAGGAACAGAGATGTCAAATGTACTCTGGAAGGACAAAAAGACAGTCATGTTGTTATCCACGTTTGTACGAAGTGATCCTGTAAGCAATGTAAAGAGACATGATAGAAGTATGAAGGGACATATTTTTGTACCTTGTCCAAAGATTGCACAAATAATAAGCATATGGGAGGCGCGGACCTTCTGGACTGTCTCACTGGCATGTACAGAATGATAATGCGGAGTTAGAAATGATACTTCAGATTATTTTGCCATCCTGTGCCATAGCTATAATCAACACCTGGATTTTGTATCGAACGGTTAGCAGCATCCGCATTCCAGCGTCTACCAGTCAGAAAATTTTAGAACTCAATTGGCTAAAATTTTGCTCAATATTGGTTTCAGTACTACGCCAAAGAGGGATAGACCAAGTTATATACGATTTATACACCACCACCAACAACGATTCAGAAGACAGGTCCACAAGACACAACTAAAAGTGTCAAGATTCGATCAGGTCGAACACTGGCCTGTTCATTTAGATAAAAAACAGAGATCCGAACATGAAAATTGCAAAATTTATACGATTGTTAAATGCGAAAAATGTAATGCGGCGCTGGCTTTAACAAAAACAATATCTGCTTCACTAAACACCAAACAGAGTAATTTAATGTCTTCAGATTTATTTCAAAGTTTCAAACCAATATCTGGCTTTTACGTCACTGCACATCAATAATAAGACATTTAAATTCAAAATTAAACATCTCACAAAATGTCTGATTCATAAAATGCATTTGTTTAAAGGTTTTTTTGTTTAGTGAGCTCTTGTGAAATTGTTGCTTGTTAAAGAGTAAGTTGTGTCTGAATGCATGATGTTACCAAATGGCAACAGGGAGTACATAATGTGTATCACGAAGTTAAATGAGTGAAAATTTTTTCAATATTTTTCCCTGTGATTGGTGAACCCTTTTTACCACATTTATTTTTCTGCAGCTAAAATTAAAATTCGCGCAGTGCTGGTTGCAGAACATTCAAATTCTATGAAAAGGACATTAACGCACCAATTTTCATTGGAAAGAAGGAAGGGATACTTTAGTTTTAACATCTCGTCGACGAGGAGGTATTTAGAGACATAGCACAGTGTCAGACTCAAGTAGGGAATCGGCATTGCTCTTTTACAATATGACCAGTCCAAAAATCGATAAAAGATGTGTACAGACAAGATAACTTAAAACGTTAAGCGGTTTTCTGAATACACAAAAACGTAAAGTGTCCAAGTAGGCTACAACACGTTACGCAGACAACAGTACGATAGAGGCAAACTATTAAATACTACGAGATAGAACGGACCGAGGTACGGATGACACCTATTTCCAACACTACCTAATACTAGTTGTGATTGCCATTTATTAATGAGAAGAGAGCGGTCCACAAATGAACATCAGTCAGTTATTGCTACTACAGTCAGTTCCACAAGAAAGTGTACGCCGTTATCTGTATGAAATAACAGACACTATTATAAATATATGTTTACACGGAAAAACATTTTATTACTAATTGCACAATTACCTAATAGTTCATTCAATTGCCGCCATTATCGGTTATAGCTTGGCACTTTTATGGCGTGCTTTTCACGAGTTTTATTGCATATTCTCTCGTTAAGGATCTCCATATAGTCCTGATTTTATATGACAGCTGCTTCAAAGAATATATTGGCTTTTCTTTAAGCCGCATATTAATATACGACCAAACATCGACCGGATTTGTATCCGGAGACATTGCAGACAAATCCATCGTGGACATCCCATTGTCTTGAAACTTCCTGACAGATTAAAACTGTGTGCCGGACCGAGACTCGAACTCGGGACCTTTGCCTTCCGTGGGCAAGTGCTCTTCCGTCTGAGCTACCCAACCACGACTCACGGTCCGGCACACAGGTTTAATCTGCCAGGAAGTTTCATATCAGCGCATACTAGTGAAAATCTCATTCCGATCCCATTGTCTTGTTTCTACGCTGCACAAGGATAGCTGCGATGTTTCGGATCATTATGCTCTTGAAGCACCCAGTTTACCTCGTTTGAACCAAATAGCTTCTTAACGGAAGTCAGGAGATATTTTTGATAAATATTTTGCTGTCGTGCACGACGTTTCCAACCTCTAAATATCGTTTGACTCACTTCGCAACGAATGTCTTTGACTTTCTGAGAATTTTAGCAACAGCTCCATATGAAAGCTTTTACCCGTTTGGATGATTTACAAGGAACACTGCCTCGTGACGCTTCAGACATTTTGCACTCTTTTTAAACTGCAACCGACAAAACAAAACATTCGACATTCTTACTGTTTATATGTACACTGTGGAAAAGCGCATTGATTACAGATTCGAGACCACTACCAGAGATGTCGCAGCAGACGTTACATTTAAGCGTTCACTTTCTTGTGGAACTGACTGTATAACACTGTAATTAAGTGTTGGCAGCGGGCATGCACTTAACCCGTACTGTGAGACAAAAGACCAAACGAAAAACTCGTTCTTACTGCTTCTACAAACTGCAAATACAGTATCCGGTCGGATCAAATACGTATAACACTGTGAAGTAAGCAGAGTCAGCCACTGATTACAAATAAAAATCCGTTTTCCGTAACGACCTAATACAGGGCGTCCATAATTTAAGTTCCAGTTTCAAAACTCTGTATTAAGAGAACCACTGTTCAGATTGTCAAATTTGGAAAGCATTTTATTGATGGAGGGGGAAACAAAAAAAAAACTGAAGAAAATTTTACCAATAAATGGCGCTGTAAGCATCAGAATGCACACCAACACATGTGCAATACACTGCTGTTCCTCAATATGCGTCCGAGGCGACCACCATGACTGTCTCCATGAAAATCGCACGCGCGCCTGGTGAAGCTCTTTTACAATAATTGCCACTGTGCGCCAGTAGCCTTGCAGAAGTTCCGGTCACTCTGGGGTATGAAACAAGGCATTGGGCCGATGTCCGCTAAAGGTCTGGAGGAAATGATTACAAAATTCTAAAAGACAGGTGCTTTTGAAGTGCAGTGTCGCAAAGGGAGGAAAACAGTACAACCGACTTCTGTCGAAGATGTGGCCGCAACAATGCAGGTGGTATCCAAACAAGCAGTGCACGGGCAATTGCTCCAACGTTGGACACGCCTGCGAGCACGATGCATAAAATCCTACGAAACATCTTGCATTGCTATCGATACAAAATTATCCATGTTCAGGAGTTACTTCCTGCTGCCCTGCCAGCAAGACAAATAGAATTTCTTGCTCGCATGGAAGTGGTCAATAAATGGTCATGGAACATGATGTTGGCAAACGAAGCCCATTTCCATTTCCAACGACATGTCAATACGCAGAACTGCAGAATGTGGGTACCAGAAAAATTGCACGCAGATCAACCGTTACCACTTCATTCTGCAATGTGACATGTTGTACGAGTTCACAGCATCGTTCATGCTGTGGCCGTGGTTTTTCGAGGAGATGAGTGCTGCGGGCCCTGTTACCTGTACCGTCACTGGTAAACGCTATGAAAGTCTTTTGCGCACCAACGTCATTCCAACCCTTCAACAGCGTGGATGAGCGCGTAGGATCATTTTTACGCAAGGTGGCGCACAGTCGGTGAAGCGGCTGCTGCGGAGGCATTCCGGAAGTGTTAGACTTAACAGTAGTCATTTTCCTACGCCCTGGCCGTCCAGATCACCTGATAATAATCCGTGTGACTTCTGGCTGTGGGGTTATCTGAAAGAGAACTGAAGGCTCTTACTGAGCAACGCATTCTGAACGTGACTCCCGAGTCACTCTGAACGTGACTCCCGAGTCACTCCGATGTTGAAACATACTGTATCTCGATTTCAAATTGTGGCAGAAAACAGTGGACAGCATACTGAACATGCCTTATGTCGGCCTCACAATAATTACAAACACAATTCATTGTTGCTTGTCACGCGGTTTTTGGCCTGAGAACAGCTAAAAACCGATTTTCCCCATCCAATGTGGTACGAACTTGTCCTGGTGGGTGGGCTTACCTAACTAACACTGCCACAACTGTTGACTGCTGGACTTCTGCAGTCATACGCACTGAAAAGCACGGATGGTGTAATGTGCTACTGACACCATAGCCGTCATTTTTAGACGACCCCCTTTAGGTTTAGACGCCTATGGTTCATCTATTGGCAACATTTTCGTTTTTTCCCCCATGACGTTCCCCCTGCGTCAACAATACAGGTATGCTCTTCAAATTTGACGTCAGTCTGAGCAGTGGTTCCCTCTCTCAAACGTTTTGGAACTGGAACTTTAATTATGGACACCATGTACATAACGTTGTAACGAGACCATTGTTAAAACTACATAGTTGTACTGCAGTGTGGACAAAATAATAATGACCTGAAATATTGGAAATTGGAAATTTGTGGTAAGGATTATCGGACCAAATTAATCTAACTTAAACGAGGAAGGGGGGGGGGGGCGACCTTGACAAGACGCCGAAGACCGCGCGGCTACTCCGCACGGCACCTGAAATATACCTAAAATAAGACTAACATTTGATTGACCCTTGTTAATGAAAACCGTAGAAGATGCTAGAAACGGCCAGGCCATTTGTTGACTTAGATGCATCGCGCTACTCGATACATCGGAGTGAGAGACGCGAGTTGCAGCTCTGCTTGAGGGATAGCAGAAATAGCATTTACTGTGGCCTGCTAAAGCTCTTCCAGGGTGTGAGGATTATTTGAGTACACCTCAGTTTGTCGCCAGGTAAAAATCGCAGATAAGGAGGTCTGGCGATCGAAGTGGACAGGAGACTGCAATACCTCTGCTGATTGTCCTGTCCTCACTGAACCTCTCATACAGTGGTGAAAGGTTATCAAGACTGTGTACATCGTTGCTTCGTCTTGCTGAAAATATCCACACAGTCGTTCATCTTCTGTGAGTTGATCCACACATGCATTAAGTAATTTCTGGAAATAGCGGTTAGCGTTAACAGACAGTGTGCGCTGCATACCAATTTTCAAATTATTCAACGGCTCTTCAAGTGTAGGGATTTTCTGATGCTTATTAATCAAAGGAATAATGACATTAGCTGCTAGTGGACACCGAAATAAGTGAACGGGAAAGTTGAAAATTTGTGCCGGAATGGGACTCGAACCCGGATTTTTCCGTTACATGCGAGCGGTAGCCCTGACTGATCCAAATTTCCAACTTGTCTACACACTTCTGCCGTAGTGCCGCTGCCCATCATCCTCACTGCTCTTAGCGATTGTTGACAAGAAGGCGACCCGTTCGCAAGAAATCCGGCTTTGTGTCCCGGTCCGGCACGATTTTTCAACTTTCCCTATTATTTCAGTGTCCACCAGCAGCTAATGCCGTTATTCCTTTGATTAATTGTCATATAAAGTTGCAAGGCCAACGATGGCCCGTGTTCTCTCCGGCATCTCTGAAAGAACGGATACCACATGCATATTTTCTGATTTGTTCAAATGGCTCCAAGCACTATGGGACTTAAAATCTGAGGTCATCAGTCCCCTTGACTTAGAACTACTTAAACCTGTCTAACCTAAGGACATCACACACAGCCATGCCCGAGGCAGGATTCGAACCTCCGACCGTAGCGGCGGCGCAGTTAAGGACTAAAGCGACTAGAACCGATCGGCCACAGCGGCCGGCTCTGATGTGTTGAGGCACATGTTCCGTGAGTTCACGTACCCTGAGAAGCTGAGCCTGGCCTCATGCGAAGAAATGAAAAACTGAGGATCGGAAAGCTCTGATTCCTCTTCACTCAAAAACCACCGGCACATCTCTGCACGCGAAAGTTCATCCAGTCGGTCCATGTAACGCACAACAGTAAATCTGTAAGTCTACAGATAAATGGATATGTCGTGTGGCTAGGGCTACAGATGAGAGTTATTTTTGTTAATGTTTCGACACGACGATCTCTCTACTTCTACTTCCAAATGGTTCAAATGGCTCTGAGCACTATGGGACTTAACGTCTATGGTCATCAGTCCCCTAGAACTTAGAACTACTTAAACCTAACTAACCTAAGGACATCACACAACACCCAGTCACTACTTCTACTTGCACAGACGAGGAGCATTGAGACTTCGTCGGGCTTTGCTCCAAGCTTCCCTTCACTCGAGCAATGTTTCCTGGTGTTTGATGTCTTTTTTAGATAGTTGTGTTTTAATTGAATACAGAGCCTGATTCGTGGCATTTTGCCACTAAGTTTTGCGTTGCAGACTTTTCTGGGAGTTTAACCAAAACACTTCCAGACTTAAACTCTTGTGCAAACTATCTCGCACGCATTTCTCTACGAATTGAACCGTAATGGCACAGCAGTGTACTCGGGACAGAGCACGTATGATATGCGCCTGCGCAGAAATCTAGCTCCAACCGATTGGTGTATGGAAATCACGGTTCCAGCATTTTCTGTGATGAGCGATGCCCTGTTCCTTAACATCGGTCAGTTCCGCGTCAGCCTTATAAATATTATGTGGGCCAGCCTCATTTTGCCCATCCTGCATTAGACTATTTCGCGTCTTCCATATTCACTGTAGCGATCCCACTTGAGCACCAATTAATTACATGGTCCAGTCACATTAATGTGACCACCGAATATGTTCGCCAACGCGCAATAACGACTCACCGACGGCAGGTGGCAGCAACAGGGTATACAGCGTGTTACAAAAAGGTACGGCCAAACTTTCAGGAAACATTCCTCACACACAAAGAAAGAAAATATGTTATGTGGACATGTGTCCGGAAACGCTTACTTTCCATGTTAGAGCTCATTTTATTACTTCTCTTCAAATCACATTAATCATGGAATGGAAACACACAGCAACAGAACGTACCAGCGTGACTTCAAACACTTTGTTACAGGATATGTTCAAAATGTCCTCCGTTAGCGAGGATACATGCATCCACCCTCCGTCGCATGGAATCCCTGATGCGCTGATGCAGCCCTGGAGAATGGCGTATTGTATCACAGCCGTCCTCAATACGAGCACGAAGAGTCTCTACATTTGGTACCGAGGTTGCGTAGGCAAGAGCTTTCAAATGCCCCCATAAATGAAAGTCAAGAGAGTTGAGGTCAGGAGAGCGTGGAGGCCATGGAATTGGTCCCCCTCTACCAATCCATCGGTCACCGAATCTGTTGTTGAGAAGCGTACGAACAATTCGACCGAAATGTTCAGGAGCTCCATCGTGCATGAACCACATGTTGTGTCGTACTTGTAAAGGCACATGTTCTAGCAAAAAAATGGTTCAAATGGCTCTGAGCACTATGGGACTCAACTTCTGAGGTCATTAGTCCCCTAGAACTTAGAACTAGTTAAACCTAACTAACCTAAGGACATCACACACATCCATGCCCAAGGCAGGATTCGAACCTGCGACCGTAGCGGTCTCGCGGTTCCAGACTGCAGCGCCTAGACATGTTCTAGCAGCACAGGTAGAGTATTCCGTATGAAATCATGATAACGTGCTCCATTGAGCGTAGGTGGAAGAATATGGGGCCCAATCAAGACATCACCAACAATGCCTGCCCAAATGTTCACAGAAAATCTGTTTTGATGATGTGATTGCACAATTGCGTCCTTCAATTGGGCCAACTGGCGGTGAATCGAGGAAGTACAGTACATACTGACGAAACTAAAATGAGCTCTAACATGGAAATTAAGCGTTTCCGGACACATGTCCACATAACATCTTTTCTTTATTTGTGTGTGAGGAATGTTTCCTGAAAGTTTGGCCGTACCTTTTTGTAACACCCTGTATAAAGCGGGTTGGGAACGAGTAAAGCAGTGTAGTCATTCTTGTAATGAAGGAACGGGGCGATTTGTCTAACGTCCAAAAGGGCATGATCAAAATGGTTCAAATGCCTCTGAGCACTATGGGACTTAGCATCTAAGTCATCAGTCCCCCTAGACTTACAACTACTTAAACCTAACTAACGTAAGGACATCACACACATCCATGCCCGAGGCAGGATTCGAATCTGCGACTGTAGCGGTCGCGCGGTTCCAGACTGCAGCGCCTAAAACCGCTCGGTCACTCCGGCCGGCGGCATGATCATTGGCTTTCGGGCAAAGGGTGGGAGCATTTCCGAAACGGAAAAGTTTGTAAACCGTTCATGTGCAGCCACGATTGAAGTATAGTGCGCATGGCAAGATGGTGCTATCCAAAACAGGCTTCGAGGCAACAGCGGTGCACCACGGGCCATAGATGGCAGTGGTGAACAACGGCTGCCGAGATGTTTACGAGCGAATGGACGGGCAACACTTTAACACCTGACCGCCCAGGTGAATGAAGGGGCTACCAACATTGTCTCCTCAATGACTGTTCATATGCGTATGGGCCTCCGCAGCAAGCATGTTCACAGCCGTTCACCTGCGACGAAGGCTGGAATTTGCACGCTGGACATCCACTGAGTGGCGGCAGGTGGCCTTTTCTGATGAATCACGTTTATTGCTCCATCGGACAGATGGCCATTAGCGTATACGGCGTGAAACGTATGGATAAAACACCCTGCAACAATTGTCGGAAGGGTTCAGGCCTGATGACATGGCCCGGGCAATCTCGTCCTTCTGGAAGCCACAATGGACCAACACAGATACGCATCTCTCCTTGGGGACCTTGTACACCCCTATATTAAGTTAATTTTCCTCGGCACTATTGCACCTACCAGCACAATTGCAGTGTGTCACACAACTCTTACAAGGGAACCTCCTCATCGCACCCCCCTCACATTTTGTTGTAAGTTGGCATAGTGGAGAGGCCTTGAAAAACTCAACACATATCAATCGAGAAAACAGGAAGAAGTTGTGTGCAACTATGAAAAAAATAAGCAAAATATATAAACCGAGTAGTCCATGCGCAAGATAGGCAAAATCAAGGATAACGTGACCACAGGAGCGCCGTGGTCCTGCGGTTAGCGTGAGCAGCTGCGGAACGAGAGGTCCTTAGTTCAAGTCTTCCCTCGCGTGGAAAGTTTATTTTCACAAAGTTATGATCTGTCCGTTCGTTCATTGACGTATCTGTTCACTGTTCAAGTCTTCCCTCGAGTGAAAAGTTTACTTTCTTTATTTCCGCAAAGTTATGATCTGTCCGTTCGTTCATTGACGTATCCGTTCACTGAATAAGTTTAGTGTCTGTGTTTTGCGACCGCGCCGCAAAACCGTGCGATTAGTAGACGAAAGGACGTGCCTCTCCAATGGGAACCGAAAACAGTTGATCGCAAGATCATAGGTCAACCGGTTCCTCCACAGGAAAACACGTCTGATATATTCTATACGACACTGGTGACGGCATGTGCGTCACAGGACAGGAATATGTTGTCGACCCACCTAACTTGTACACTTGGCGAATGGGTAAAAAGATTCTTCTACCTTGCCCGATTTAGGTTTTCTTGTGGATGTGATAATCACTCCAAAAAAGTGATGAAAACACAAGAGTTTGTCATATAAACTGCAACAAATGAATGCAACAGTTTCACACCCGCACAGTTTTCCCTGTGCTCTGTCAAAACATATGTTTTTAACATTTTCAAATTTTTCCGTGTGTAGACCGTCAAATCCTGCATATGTCCAAGCAAATCTGAACATGTCCTGGAATTTTGGAGAGCGAAGTTGATTATGTGTGAGTGCCTGAACTTTGATAATTGTCTGAAAATAAAAAATTAAACATTTCACTCGAGGGAAGACTTGAACCAAGGACCTGTCGTTCCGCAGCTGCTCACGCTAACCACGGGACCACGGCGCTCCTGAGCTCACATTATCCTTGATGTTGGCTATCTTGCACATGAACTACTCAGTTTGTATATTTTGCTTATTTTTTTCATAGTTCCACACAACTTCTTCCTATTATCTCGATTGATCTGTGTTCAGTTTTTCAAGGCCTATGCACTGTGCCAACTTATAACTAAATCTGAGGGGGGTGCGATGGGGAGGTTCCCTTGTTAGTGTACATGCTTGGTTCGAACATCACCAGGATGAGTTTACCATAATCCCCTGCCCACCAAATTCCACGGATTTAAACCAACTCGAAAATCTGTCGGACCACCTAGATCGGGCTGTTTGCGCCATAGATCCTCAACCGAGAAACCTACCGCAGCTGACCACAGCACTGGAGTCGGCATGATTCCAAATTCAGTCGGCACCTTCCAGGACCTCATGGACTCTCTTCCTGCAAGTTCCTCAACAGTCCACGCTGCAATAGATGGTTCTACAGGCTTTTGAGGAGTGGCTGCAATAACGTGACTGGAGGGTGTACAATTTTTTTGGAAATTTGTGGTAAGGTCTTATGGGACCAAACTGCTGAGGTCATCGGTCCCTAAGCCTATACACTATTTAAGTTAACTTAAACTAACCTACGCTACGAATAACACACACACACCCATGCCCGAGGGAGGACTCGAACCTCCGACGGGGGGAACCGCACGGACTGTGACAGGTTGCCGTAGACCGCGCGGCAACCACGCGCGGCGGAGTGTGTATAAGAGTGCGACAATATTCATTAGTGAAGCAACAGCCTTTATGGAATTCTTTCAACATCTATGAGGGGAGCATTATTGCACCAGTATTCAATATTGCTCCCTCCTACGTATATCTCGCGAAGAGATCATGAGGATAAAATCAGAGAGATTAGCGCCCACACGGAGGCATACCGACAATCTTTCTTTCCACGAACAATACGAGACTGGACTAGAAAGGAGAACCGATAGAGGTACTCAAAGCACCCTCCGCCACACACCGCCAGGTGGCTTGCGGAGTATGGATGAAGATGTAGGTGTAGAGAACGCAAGGAAGGAAGGAAGAAAAATTAGAGTTTAACGTACAGTCCACGCCAAGGTTATCAGAGACGGCGCACAAGCTCAGGCTGCAGAGGAAATCGGCCATGATACTTCAGGGGAAACATCTCTACATTTTCCTTAACTATGTTAAGGAAATTAAAGAAAACACTGGACGGACGGGGTCTGAATCTTTCTCCCTAACACGAAACCAGTTTATTACCAATACGCCCTCTCGCAAGTTATTTCACTGGAATCAAAAATGGTTCAAATGGCTCTGAGCACTATGGGACTTAACGTCTGAGGTCATCAGTCCCCTAGAAATTAGAACTACTTAAACCTAACTAGCCTAAGGACATCAGACACATCCATGCCCGAGGCAGGATTCGAACATGCGACCGTAGCAGTCGTGCGGTTCCAGACTGAAGCGCCTAGAACCGCTCGGCCACTGCGGCCGTCTCACTGGAATCAAATGGCACCAAGTCCCTAACCAGAGTGTTACTTTTATCTGGTGGTTCTTACCACTGGAAACTGATATTTAGAACATACACGAATTAAGAGGACGAAAATAAAGGATAAATCAAACCAACGAATAATCCGATACAGAAAATTGGGAATGCTACAGCAGTACAACGTTCAGAAAACACACGTCAAACCGCGCAAAGACTACAGCTGAAGAAGTTAACACTAAGACGGACGACACTTGAAAAAGGGGGAGCCCAACTTCCGCCTCCACTTGAGTTCGGCCATCGACCTCGTACAGCGAGTCACCACGGGTCGAGACAATTGGCCTCCCGCTCTTCGCAGTTTCAGCGGGTGGTGGTTCACGCCTTGCAGATGACCACGCAGACCTTGACCGCTGGCGTAGAAGCGGAGTACACCATCCAATGAGTCACCACAAGTACAGTAAGTAGAAGTGTTTTAACTTACTACACAAGGTTGCGGAAGAGGCCTGAGAACATCATACGATATGGATACTCTAACTATATGTAAGTAACCTAATATTTTTCTATCACTTTACCACTCGCATTTTTTTTAATTGTGTCTGGTCAGTCAACGTCACCTAATTTGCGTTACATTTAAACAGAGAATTAAAACACTGAAGGTGGAAACATGTAAATGACTTTATAATCACCTGAAGATAGGGCACAGGCACGAAACCGACCTTGTCCAATATAAATCACCTTCAGGTAACACTGGTAACCGATTTTATTCCACATCCTATAAAGGAATAGTCACGGAGTTCAGCAGCACCCACCATGGATAAAAATTCACTTAATTATACGATTAATTTAACACGCCCTTACCGCCAGTCGCGGTGGCCGAGCGGTTCTAGGCGCCTCAGTCCGGAACCGCGCGACTGCTACGGTCGCAGGTTCGAATCCTGCCTTGGGCATGGATCTGTGTGATGTTCGTAAGTTAGTTAGGTTTAAGTAGTTCTAAGTTCTAGGGGACTGATGACCTCAGAAGTTAAGTCCGATAGTGCTCAGAGCCATTTGAACCACGCCCTTACCACAGCTTAAGGTTGCTAAATAACAATAATCCAGTGGTATCTATGAAGATTTTTGCGGTATGTCTCCGCAATAGAATCTTTACTGCCCGTCAAACGGTTTGAATCCTCGTCAGATAAATAGCTTTTACTTGTCACAAGAGGTCATCGCAGTGTATACTTGCCAGAGAGCAGTGGTAGGAAATTTACATAACTTACTTCAAATAACCATTAAAACTTTACTTTCTTATAGCTCATGAAATATCTTTGACGGAAATTTCCATACACAGAAAATACTTATGCTGCAGGGACAACCGTAAATTCAAGAAGATGGAAGATAGTGGTACCCAGATTGACTTCGTGTTTCTTGCATCTACATCTACATCTACATGGTTAGTCTGCAATTCACACTTAAGTGCCTGGCAGAGGGTTCATCGAACCATTTTCATACTACTTCTCTACCATTCCACTCTCGAATGACGCGTGGGAAAAAGGATCACCTAAATCTTCCCGTTCGAGCTCTGATTTCTCTTATTTTATTATGAGGATAATTTCTCCCTATGTAGGTGGGTGTCAACAAAATATTTTCGCATTCGGAAGAGAAAGTTGGTGATTGAAATTTCGTAAATAGGTCTCGCCGCAAAGAAAACCGCCTTTGTTTCCGTGACTGCCACCCCAACTCGCGTACCGTATCAGTGACACTCTCGCCCCTATTGCGCCATAACACGAAACGGGCTGCCCTTCTTTGCACTTTTTCGATGTCCTCCGTCAATCCTACCTGGTAAGGATCCCACACCGCTTCCTTGTGCTACGTCCGCATTCAGTATACACAAGATGACGCCGTGTTCGTTGTGTTACTTCCGCATTCAATAGCTACAAGCTTGGCAGATTCACCAGGGGACGTCGCCAAGCGGACACTATTCACGCCAGGCGCCTCAAAGTTCCAGATAATAGTCGCTTTGATTGAGTTCCCGTACTGGAACTACTTCATGCTTTTGCTGCGGGTCCTTCAAAATCCGCCGGTAGTGATGTCAGCTGCCACAGGGGACACTGAAACCGGAACTGCTTTCGTCAGCGAGCTGTCAGATCCAGGGTTATTCAGCCGGCCGCGGATAAATGAGATGTGTCAGTTCCTGCAGTTTCAAAGTTACAGAACCAGTTGCGGTTCCTGTAGCTCATCCGTGCCACAGTTCCAGAACACGATGGTAAGCAGTTGCCGCCGTAACAGCAAGCCGCTATTTCAAGTTATCGTGCTACAGTGAAGCACCGAGTGTCTACTGAATCACAGATTCAAAGACTGCCGACGAAACAGAGCTCTATAAATTAGATAGTTAGCTTTCGATATGTCAGCTTAGTTAAAGATATATACAGGCTAAATAAGTTTATTACATGTTTCATACAGTGTTGCCAATGTTTATCGCTATTATTATTTATTTATTACTAGCTTAGCGCCGGCTGCTTCGGTCGCGTAATTGTTTGATCTGCACAGTTTTATTTTTTTTTTCTTTGATTGAATTTTATGTTGTTCACAAATTGCAACACCTTCCAAACTTTTCACGCTAATTAAGGCCATAGAAGCATGGTTCCCCTCCGAACAAAAAGCGATTCTAGTAACTGGACTGCAAGGTTTTTGTTAATCATGCCTCTTGCATTCTTATGGTGATATTTCCATAGAGACTTTCAACCCCGAACACACATTTCTTTATATCTAAACGAGAAGTGAAGCAGCAATTTTCATAGATTTAGATTTAAAATTTTTTTGATATAATGAAATACAGTGTGCATCAAAAAGAATCATCCGATTTTTAAAAAAGTAAACTATTATGTTATTTGAGATATGTACGTGAACAATGTACTGTTGAAAAGAGAAAAAACTAGAGTTTCACATGGTTCCCGCTAGGTAGCAGCAGCGTACGCCCACTCCAATTCTAGTAAAAATGGTGTCTGGACGACAGAGAGAGTTTTGTGTTCTACGTTTTGCGCACTGCAGCTCAGTAATAACTATTCCGCATGAATTTCGTACTAAGTATGGTGTGGATCCGCCTGCAGCACAGAGCATTAGACGTTGACATGAACAGTTTCCGAGAGACAGATTGTTTATGTAAAGCCAAATCGCCGGGCCGTCCCCGAGTTTCTGACACAGACGTCGAATGCATCCGCGACAGTTTCACAAGGAGTCTGCAGAAATCCGTTCGCCGGGCAGCTCGACAGCTCAACATGCCCCCGACGTCGTGTGACTAGGGCCCCCCGTCGGGTAGACCGTTCGCCGGATGCAAGTCTTTAGATTTGACGCCACTTCGGCGACTTGCGCGTCGATGGGGATGAAATGATGATCATTAATGCCCCCGATGTCCGTCTGGCATGTGTTGCGTCGACGTTTGCACTTGAAACCATACCAAATTCAGCAACTGCAAGCTTTTCGTGAAGGTGACAAAAAATAATGTGTGGAGTTCTGTAATTTCGTTCTTGGCAGGATGGAGGATGATAGTTTTCTACCACGCTTAGTGTTTAGAGAAGAGGCAACATTCCATTTAAATGGAAAGTTGAACCGTCATAATGTGAGAATATGGGGTACGGAACAACCACATGAAGTTGTACAACGTGAGAAGGACACTCTTCCATTTTTCTTTGCCGAGAACACTGCTACAGGAAGCAAAGATCTCGATATGCTTGAGAACTTCCTTTTCCCACACTTGGAGACTGATTCGAACGACTTCATTTACCAACAGGATGTATCACCGCCACACTGGCATCTGGAAGTGCGGGAATTTTTAAATCAAAGGATTACTGAACGATAGATCGGTCGCACTGGACGAAATGATTAAGGTCACCGGACCTGACTGTATGTGACTGTTTCTTGTGGAGTTTATAAAAGACCCTGTTTATGTGCCTCCCTTACCAACAACAATGAATAAACTGAGACATCGCATAACAGCAGCTGTGGAAGCTGCAACTCAAGATAACTACGCTGGTTGCACTGTGGGAAAAATTTGAATAACACATTGTCATATGCAGCGCATCATCTCAAGGAGTGCACGCTGAACACCTATGAAAACGTACTAAAAAAAAAATCCTGAGTTTCTCGTTCATCAAAGAACAAAATTCATTATATATGTTTATTAGTTTCAGAAATATATACGTGCCAAATCGTAGGATTCTTTTTGAATCACCGTGTGTTTTATAATTTTCATCCCGTTAGGAATTGAATTTCCAAAAAAATGAAACAAATATTTTTTATATCTAAGAGAGAAACCAAATACAGATTTTTACAGATTTATCTTTGAAAATGCTTTCATGATTAAATAATTTAGTATCACTTCTTATCGCCTATTTCACTCCTAGAGGGTTGAATTACCAAGAACACAGAAAGACGTACTTTTTTTATTTTTAACCGAGAAGTCGAATACCAATTTTCATAGGTGTAGCTTTATAAATGCTTCACTAGTTCTTTAATAATGATTTATTTAAAAAAACTTTCACCCACTATTGTAACCTCTTCAAAACCTCTTCAAAAAATGAAGGAACACCTGTTTTTTTATTTATGAGTGAGACATCAAATACCAATTTTAGTAGTTCTAGCTTCAAAACTGCCTAAATAGCGATATATTTTCAAAAAGCTTTCATCCCCTGCTTCACCCCCTTTGAAGTGGAATTTCGAACAATCCCTTCTTAAGCGATGCCTACAGAATAAGATCCACACCCTCTCCAAATTTACAATTTCTGTTCTTGGCTATTTGGGCTGGACGATGATGAGTCAGTCAACTAGTCTGTCCCTATTTCGGCCCCTTAGGGGTTGAATTTCCAAAAACAGAGAAATACATATTTTTTTACTTCTAATTGAGAAGCCAAATACTATTTTTCGAAGTTTCAGCCTTAAAATGCTTTAACAAAGAAATATTTTCATAAAACATTTCACGCCTATTTCAGCCCCTTAGAGTTGATTTTCCAAAAACAGTCAAATGAATATTTTTTATTTCTAACAGAGAATGCAAATACAAATTTTCATGATTTAGCTTAAAAATGATTGTATAATGAAACGTTTTCATAAAAACTCTCATTCCCTATTTCACCCCATAGGAATTAAATTTCCAAAAATGTCGAAACACTTTTTTTTCACCGAGAAACCAAATGCCAGTTTCCTCATGCCTAGCTTCAAAACTGTCTTAATAACTTTTTTTAAAAAATCTTTCATCTCCTATTCCAACCCATATGGGTGGAAATTCGAAAAATCCCTTCGTAAACGATGCCTACAGTATATGATGAACGCCCTATCCAAATTTCAAGTATCTATCCGTAGCTGTTTGGACTGGGACATGATCAGTTTCTCAGGATATTGCCTTTACATTTTCTTATACGTGGCTAGAACTTAGTTAATACAGCACAATAAAAATAATAAAGTTCTGCCAAACATTGCTGACTTTCTGTTAAATGGGCCATAAGCTCCAGAATTCCGCTATCTCAAAAAGACTTGCTGACTACAGGTCTGTGTTACAAGAAACGGGTAGGTTTCTGCAGACCAGGAGATCTCGTGGATCCTGCAGGTAACCACACTCAGTTCCTGAGGTTCACCTTGCGCCGTGACACTCCTGTCCTCAACTGGTTTACTGCCTTCTGTGTCACATACAGCAGATGAAAGCCCACAGCAGGTTCCTCTGTGACGTTCTCCCCAATCCTTTCGGTCAATAAATTTCGCGATAGCTCTGTTCGGCGAGTTTCCGAAGCTGCTGGAATAGCTGATGTGTGCATGAAGCTTCTCCTTGATTTCGATCTTAATCGTTTATAATAAAACACAGGGTGTCTAGGATCGATTTCCTGCTTATTTTTCTCCGTCCTTCTACGGATGTCAGGTGGCGGTATACCCTTAACCTGACAGATTTTGTTGACAGGAGTTGGTCATAGGTAGCCAGTCACATTGGGTCCTGTCTCATTCAACGCTGTTTCAAGCTGTTTGAATTATGTGGACTTTCGCCAGATTGGTGTTGCGTATTCTGCTGCAGAGAGACACAGAGCTGTGGCATGAAAGCAGTGACGCCTTGGAAGGTCGGGAACACAAGTCACCTAGTTCTCGTAAATTCCGGGGAGGAGAGCGATGAGATCTGACGCCACGTTCAATCACATTCTAGGTGTGTTCGATCGGGTTCATATCTGTTGAGTTGGGGGCCAGCGCATAAATCTGAACTCGGAGCTATGTTCCTCAAACCACTCCATCAAAATTATTCAAAATGACAGTCACAATCGCAATGGTGCAAATTGCCCTGAAGATGACCCCATCGCGGGTTGAAACTGGTTGGCGGTAAAATAAATAATGCGATTGTGACTGTCATTTTGCATAATTGGTTATAAGTCAATTAATCGCTGTTATCTCCACACAACTATGTTGTCTAAAAATTCACTCCATAACACTCTTGACTTCGGGACATGACGCATTATCTTGTTGAAAAATACCACTGCCGCTGGAAACATGTTCGTCATGAAGAAGTGTACGATACTCCTTGGCCGTAGTGGCGCCTTGCACTAATTACACCGGACCCATGGATGCCCACATGAATGTTCCCAAGAGCATAACGGAGCCGCCGCCTGTTTGTCCCCGTCCCGTAGTACTGGCGTCAAGCAGCTGTTCCCCTGGAAGATGAAAGATTCGCACCTCCCATCGGCTTGATGATGAAGGTATGAGGGATCATCAAACCATGTAACGCTCTGCCATTGCGCCAACGTCCAGTGTCGATGGTCAAATGATTCAAATGGCTCTAAGCACTATGGCAGTTAACATATGAGGTCATTAGTCCCCTAGACTTAGAACTACCTAGACCCAACTAACCAAAGGCATCACACACATCCATGCCTGAGGCAGGATTCGAACCTGCGACTGTAGCAGCAGCGCAATGCCGCACTGAAGCGCCTAGAACCGTTCGGTCACAACAGCCGGCGCCGATGGTCAAGTGCCCTTTTCGGTCGTAGTTGCCGATGTCGTGGTGTTAACATTGGCACGTGCATAGGTCGTCGGCTGCGAAGGCTCACCGTTAGGAGTGATCTGTGCATTACGTGTTCATATACTGCTATACTCTGCCCAACGTTGAAGTCCGATGTTAGTTGCGCCACAGTTCGCCATCCTTTACTAGTCTGCCCAACCTATGACCGACATCTGTAATGACGTGGTTTCACCTTTTGTTGAAGACACTCAACATCACTCCCCGAACACCCGACAAGTCGTGCAGTTTCCGAAACGCTCATATCGAGCCTCCAGGCCATCACAATCTGCCCTCGGTCAAACTCACATAGATCGCGTGCCTTCCTCATTCTACTTATAGACAGCACACTCCCTGATATTACTTGCACCGTGCGCGTGTTTGACAAGTAGTCATTTCTCGCCAGGTGACGCTGCTATCGTGTGGATGGGTTTATTTTAAGAGTTGGTTGGTTTTCGTAAAAATTCTGGCTGATCAGCTGAATGAAGATGTAAATGGTAGGATTACCGGCAGTATTGGTAGCACTGGTAGGGAAAGAAACAAAAATGAATATGTATAGATAGAAAATGAAAGCCGACGATTTCTCCTATTTTGTTTGGTTTTTTGTTTTGTGCATAAATAGAACCGAACATCGTTCAATGTTGACTCATTGTGTATTTTATATTATTACAGAATACAAATTTCATTTTATTAGTAATAAAAATTAGTTTATCGTGTAGCTTCTGCGCTTTTATGTAACCACAGCAATTACTTTTGAGGCAAGTACAGTTTACATGCACAAACTTAAAACTAATGTTTATAATTATTGTTATATTGTACCCAATAAATGTTCATCACTATGTAAGGCAGGAGTTTCCTGTTATTACTGATAAATGCAAGAGTTGTTTATGAATAACAGAAACACGTTCCGTACGAGTTCGACGAAGTATTGAAGCGGTGTTTGATATATTTTTGTTTTGCGGTTTTTTATTTCACTTTCTTGTTGAATAAATTGCATATTGTGTAATAAATCTGTTTTGTGTTCTTTATTTTTACCACAACAACCCTCTATTTCACGTTACAAATCAGCTATTTTCGAATTAAAATTGGATTAAACATTGACAATTTCAGTTGAGCTTTAAATACTGATTATTTTTAAGTAACAGGCAGGAGGATAATTACGTAGAACAAAATTGATCCCTACATTAGCGGCCCCTTTATATATCCTCACTCATTTTTTAGATAGTACCCTTCTTCCAGTTTCTAGAGGAATCTAGTGAGACACTGATCGCATACGTAGAGAAAGCAATCGTTATGAGGTAATGCCCGATAGGTATGCAGAACACTCAACATATGTGTAATTCGCGTACTACCTTAACTGACCAAAGCTACTAGAAAAACTGCTGTTGTATTTGCTTACTTAGGATAGCCTACGGTAGTTTTACAATCCTAACTGTGAACCGCAAATGGCGCCTGTAAGGTTAAAGGTGATGTTGCTCCAGGCAAACAGTTTTAGCTTTGCTTCTTGGCAATAATCTTTGAATGTGAGAGTACGATCCAACTTTACTCTCAGGTATTTTGGTGTGTTGTAATGGCAAAGTTGTTGCCCTCTCCAGGTAATATTTAACTTCCTGCTGGCTTCCTGGTTTCTCACATGGAAGTCACAGACCTGCATCTTTCTGGGATTTGGATGATTTTCATTGTAATACTTGCTGAGATCTTCAAGGCCTGGTGTCAGCTTCATGTACACTTCTTCTAAAATACTGTATTGGGCTGCAGTAGCTGTGTGTGCAAAAATAAATGTTCTTCATTGGTTGGCCGTTTAGGTGTTGTACAGTCGGATGTCAATACACTAATCTGTGAGAGACCGTTCTTCAGTGCCCTCCATCGGCTCTTATCACATACACTGCGAAGTGTGCACGCAACCTTCGATGTTGGGCGCTAGGCTTGCTTCAGTGAATACAACAACTTATCTGACAAGTACATTTTTTATTGTACAGCTGGGATTGGTATTCAAGGTCCAGTCTTATGAACTTTAGGGTCCTGAGAAGGACATCTTCGGGTAGCTTTCCTCCGTCGCTCTGACCGAGATATCGTTTAAGATAGTTTGGTCTCATCTTGATAGCTGTTGCTCGCTTAGCACCACGTGGGGAGCACGTGCAGGGTAACAGAAAGGTAATACCTGCGGACATGAGCAATAGTGGTCTTCTTAGATCTAACTGGAGCCTATGATACAATTTGGCGTGACAAACGCCTGCTTAAATTCATCAGTGTCATTCTGTGTAGGAAACTAGCCACTCTAACTGGCAACATGCCAGGTGTTCTCAGGGATCTCCAAAAGCAATGGTCGCAAAATAGATGACGGAATCCCAAAAGGTTCTGTTTGGCCCCACCCCTTTTTAATTTTTATGTAGACGACCTTCCAGAAACAAATTCCAGGAAATTTATTTACTCTGATTATAGTTCCCTGATCGCTCAGTGTAAAAGCTTTAGGGAAGCTGAAGCGACGCTGATATCAGACCTGAAGACATTATATGAATACTTCGAACGTAACACTCTGCGACAAAATCCTCAAAAGGCCGTTGTATCAAACTTCCACCTCTGAAATGAACAAGCAGACTAAAAACCTAACATCACATTTAGAGATCACACTATTGGATACTGCGGTACTCCAAAATACCTAGAGTCACCAAACACAGATCTTCGAAATACAAAATCCATCTCCGGAATGTGGCAGCTACAATCAAAACTAGGAACAATATAGTTCAGAAGCTAACACGAACCGCCTGGGGTCCCACTGCAACAGTCCTCAGATCATCAGAGCTTTCATAATCCGTCGCAGAATACTGCTGTTCAACCTGGCTAAAAAGGGCTCACACTAAAATAATTGACACACAGCTCAGTTAAGGAATGCGCCTCATCACAAGATGTATTCATCCCGGAAAGCACGCACTTGTTACCGGTCCTTAGTAATATCCCATCATCACCAATACGAAGTTCACAGCCAATGCTAAACACATGGACAAGAATAAAAAGCTACCCAGAATTACCAATTCTTTCAGAGACCTCGTCATCTGTTAATCAAAACTCCCTGGGAGCGACCAGCACATTTTGATCCACCCCGACGAAACTGGTGCATACTGAATCGGTTCATAACTGACCTGAACAGCTGTGGAGCATTGCTACACGAATGGGAACGCAAGTCGTCCCCTCTATGTGACCCCAGTGAATAGCAGCAAACTGTTCATCACATAGTATTTGAATGTTTCCTCAGGGCACTCAGAGGGGCAATGAGATCCTCCGTAATTTGTCTCCAGATGCTTCTGACTAGACTTCCAACCTGGACTTAGAGCTGTGAACCCATTACGAACTTAAGATCGTGTGTAGAAATGATTGTTGTTGTTGTGGTCTTCAGTTCAAGGATTTGTTTGAAGTCCTCCATGCTACTCTATCCTATGCAAGCCTCATCATCTCCGAAAAAACTGCAACCTACATCCTTCTCAATCTGCTTACTGTATTCATCTCTTGATCTCCTCCCCCCACCCCTCCCCCCACCCAAATTATGTCCCTCCAGTACTAAATTGGTGATCCCATGATGTCTCAGAATGTGTCCTATCATGCGATCTCTTCTTCTAGGCACATTACGCCACTAATTTAATTTATTTCTTCCCCAATTCTATTCAGTACCTCCTCATCAGTTACGTGATCTACCCATCTAATCTCCAGCATTCTTCTGTAGTACCACATTTCAAAAGCTTCTATTCTCCTCATGTCTAAACGGTCTGTCGTCCATTTTTCTCTTCCATACAAGGCTGCACTTCAGACAAATACTTCAGAAATGATTTCCTAACACTTACGTCTATATTCGATGTTAACAAATTTCTCCTTTTCAGAAATGTTTTTGTTGCCATTGACACCCACATTTTGTACCCTCTCTACTGCGGCCATAAGCAGTTATTTTGCTGCCCAACTAGCAAAACTCATCTACTGTTTTAAGTGCCTCATTTCCTAAGCTAATTCCTTCAGCATTGCCTATTTAATTCGACTACATTCCATTATTCTTGTCTTTCTCCTGTTTATGCTCATCTTATATCTTCCTTTAGAGACAATGTCTATTCCGTTCAATTGCTCTTCCAAGACCTTTGCTGTCTCACTCCACTCTCAACGGCTGATTCCCTTTTATGTCCTTCGACTCTCATAACTGCCATCTGGTTTCCGTACAAATTGTAAACAGCCTTTCACTCCCTGTATTTTACCCCTCCTACCTTCAGAATTTCAAAAAGAGTACTCCAGTCAATATTGTCAAAAACTTTCTCCAAGTCTACAAACGCTATAAATGTAGTTTTTCTTTTCCTTGAACTATCTTTTAAGACAAGTATTGCCTCGCGTGTTCCTATACTTCTCCGGTACCGAAACTGATCTTCCCTTCCCCGAGGTCGACTTCTAACAGTTTTCCCATTCTTCTATAAGGAATTCGTGGTAGTATTTTGCAACCATGACTTATTAAACTGATAGTAGTATAATAAAATTGAACACCTACAGCCGTCCTGGATTGGTAGTTGATGGTTGAGGACACAACATGGTTGTTACAGGTAGTCTGTGACAACCAGTTCATAGGGGCCAATGATGAAAAGTGTATACGAGTGGAGTCAACCTCCTCAGTGTCAGTTAAGGCCTGAAGACGGTTTACTGAAGCACCGAAACTGGTAGTTATATAATAAGTAACATCATAAAGACGGCTGTAGGTGTTCCATTTCAGTCAGAAGGATGGCTTACAAAAACTGATAGCTCGTTAACATTCACACCTGTCTGCACCTACTTTCTTTTTAATTGGAATTATTCTGTTCTTCTTGAAGTATGAGGGTATTTCGTCTGTCCCATACATGTTGCACACCAGATCGAAGAGTTTTGTCATGGTTGGCTCTCCCACGGTTATCAGTAGCTCTGACGGAATGTCGTCTGTGCTTGGGGTCTTGTTTCGACCTAGGTTTCGCAGGATCATATCTCCCATCTCATATTCATCAACATCCTCTTCCATTTCTATAATATTGCCTTCTAGTTCATCTCCCTTGTATAGACCCCCTGTCAATATTTCTCTGTCATCATACGACAAATAATTTCTTTTATATTAATTGCTGCTATGAATCTCGCTTTTCATCGACGTACACCCTTGTTTCCCCGTCTCTCATCGCTCCTGAACAAGTAGGAACCGCAAGTCGCTGCTAATGGCAGCCAACACAGAGCCGCTGCGTGCCGGTCACACTTATGAATGAAGCGTGACGCGAGGCGGGGCCGCCTGGCGTAACGCAGCGTCCACGCACGGCGCGGTGCGTGTGTTCTCGGAATGTGGAGCATGATGTCAGCGGCGGTCTCCACCGGACAATTGGCCTAAGTGCCCGCTGCTCCCCGGTGATATGTGGGTCACCACGGCGGATCGTGACCGGCATGTCCAGGGGCGGCAATCACGCCTGCTTCCGTGCCCTGCAGCCTGCAGCAGCTAAACGGCCGCGTCCAGCGCTCTCTGGAACCGCCCGTGACGTGCTACACGCTCACAAACTCATTCTACTCGTGGCACCAAATTTTCAGCGAAACAGCGGAAGGGTGGCCAGCCGCTGTTAAATAACGTCAATGTTTATCCGCGATTCGGCATCATGTTTATTCACGATTCAGCAGTGGGAAGAGAGTACACGCCATGCTTTCAGATGAGGATATTTATCAGTCGACTGCGAGCTCTTCGTCTAAGCAGTTCGGACCATATAGGCCTAATTAGCTTTGACGCAGTGTCACATTTTACAAGGCTCCCTCTCGCAGAGTGTTTGCCACCAGTTGGTAATAAATTTCAGGTGGAGATCACTGCTTTGTTTCAGCAAGCTCTTTCTACGAACTATTTTATGCTCAATCAAGGATTTGTTGACCAGATTGATGGGTCGCCATGGGACGCTTCCTTTCTTCTCTGATGGCAAACTGCTTTGTGTATCAGAAGCACTGAAATGAGAACAGGACAGCCGGCCGCGGTGGCCGTGCGGTGCTAGGCACTTCAGTCTGGAACTGCGCGACTGCTATGGTCGCAGGTTCGAATCCTGACTCGGGCATGGATGTGTGTGGTGTCCTTAGGTTAGTTAGGTTTAAGTAGTTCTAAGTTCTAGGGGACTGATGACCTCAGATATTAAGTACCATAGTGCTCAGAGCCATTTTTTGAGAGAAGGGCAGCAGCCACAATGGGACCATGGAATGCTTCCATCCAAAAGCAATCACCACACGCGTTGAAACATTTGACCCACTGGGAGATGAGACGATGAGTACCTATTCCGTCGAATGCAATCGGCCGCTGATGGATCCACAATGTGAAAATCACACTGTGAAGGATCTGGGCTGTACGGATGATGCTGCAGTGTTTCCCAAACAAATCGGTTAAGTGTAGCCTTTGTCTGATTGGCCGTGTGGGGACGTGCGTTATCGTGCAATAGGATGACTCCGTCTGACAGCTGTTCCGGTTAGGTCAGGATGACTTCGACTGTAAGGACTATCTACTCGTCTAGTTCATCAAATATGGAACAGCAGTCAACGTTCACAGCTCTGAAGGCACTTTGCAGAAACTGCAATGTACCATAAAGTTAAACTTGCCACGATCGCTGTCGGATGGAATCATCCTGTTGGACGATCACGTCCGCCCCAAAACTGCCAGTCGGATGAAGGCTACAGTTCAGAGATTTGGTTGGGAACCACCGCAACGCTATACATACAGCCCGGACCTTTCACCGTGTGACGTCGGTTTCAGTCGGACGAGGAAATGAAAGAGTGGCTGCGGTTGTGGATCTATCAGTGGTCCACTGCTTTCTACGATTTGGGAACTGATTGTCTTGTCTCCCAGTGGAATAAATGTCTTAACAGGTGTGGTGATTTCTTTTGAATGGAATCACTCCATGGTCCGTTGTGGTGAGTGTTCGGTTTTCATTTGACGCACCTTATAGGACTTTGAAGAGAGAACGTTTTAATCAGTGGTCCTTAAAGCAACTTTATTTTGGAGGTATGTGGACGGTACTTCGATAGTGTGGCTTCATAGATAAATTAAAAATTCCATCCATAACAGAGTTCAGTTCACCATGGAAATAGAGAAAGATGGTTGTCTCCCTTACCTGAATACTGTTGTTAGACCAAAGAATAATGACTTTCGTCAGTTTAACGTAAGCCCATTTATACCGATTTGTATTGACAATCGGCAGGTCGTCATCATTTGTTGCAAACTATGAGCGTGTTTAAAACACTGGAACACAGAGCTTACACAGCCTCGGATCCAGATACTTTGCCTGAAGAGTTCGCTCACTTAGTGTTCAGAAAAAAAAAACTATATTCTACCCAGCAGATTAAAGAGACACTACTATCAAAAACCAGGAAATCGATAAGGAGGTGATTACGCAGGTAAAATGACTAGCGTTTCTTCCCTTTGCTGACAATATTTCATTCAAGACAGCCAGAATGCTCCAGAAATTTCAGGTTAAAATAGTTTTCTGTCCACGTCTAACACTGTTGGCCTCCTGATATCAGTGAAGCGATAGGCCAGACGACGCCCTCCGTGGCAGAACACTACACCGAATGTCAACGCTTCTCTCCCCTTTAGCAACTGTAATTAATTAATTTCTTCTAACACTGTAAAGATAAAATTGTACATCGCCACTGTAATTATTTTAAAGCCATCGTTGCTGTGATTTTCGCTTTTCAAATCCATAAATAACGAAGCACGAATCGTCGCTTAGCTTAGTCTGTATTCTGATGTCTTGCATACTGTAAAGACGCCATTTTATTTGCTCGTTGCAAATTACGAAAATAATAGCTATTGTTATTAGCTTTACATAAACTTTATTTATTGAAAATGATACCACTATCCTTTACTAATGATATATAAAGTTTTCTATGTTTCAGCTCTAATTACCTTGGGAAGCGATTGCTTTGGTGACGTATCGGTTCACGTGTCTACCGTGCACCAAAATGTGCAGATTTGCACATTATGAAAGAAGAGACGTTCACTGTAAATTTCTTTCACAAAATCAGATTAATGTTTTCCTAACATAACGCACATTTCATCGCACTGTACTCCATCACGGGTCACCGTTATTGAAATTATCTGCTCGCCAACAAAGAGTCTGAACCAACGACTAAACACGCACGTGACTAAAGAAGTCTTCTTCGACCATCAGCAGGATAAGTTATTCGAGACTAAAAATATCTGAACGCGGCTTACCAAGTTCTGCTCCTGTTGTGGTCACTGTGATGCATCCCGACTGTGAACAATTAGTTTTCGGAGTAATTGAGTACACTCATTGCTTTTCAGTAATTTTTCATCTTTTATTTTGATACATTACACAACCAATCAAGTCTGTTATTTCTGAACGTTTAGATCTCCACCGGACATTGAAGAGAGTATGATAAAACAATAAATCTGGGACAAGCACCATTTCATCGGAATCCATTTTTTAAAAAGTCCATGAAAATACGCAAGGGCGGAAAATGTAATGAAGCGTAAGCCGGCCGCGGTGGCCGTGCGGTTCTGGCGCTGCAGTCTGGAACCGCGGGACTGCTACGGTCGCAGGTTCGAATCCTGCCTCGGGCATGGGTGTGTGTGATGTGCTTAGGTTAGGTTTAAGTAGTTCTAAGTTCTAGGGGACTTATGACCTAATATGTTGAGTCCCATAGTGCTCAGAGCCATTTAATGAAGCGTAAAAGCGGATACCAGTTGGATAATGTGTGGAACCCCAGCATTTCCTCGGGTTTTTTAAATGACGGCAGAGTAGCCGATGGCCGTGGCGAGCGACAACCCTGAGGACATCTGATTGTGGGTTCCAAAATTCGACGAGAGAGGGCACAAGTAGTGTGGTTTATCTGCCAGCACTACGTTAACGCATACGCGCAATACATAGAACGCACAAACAAATTGCGGAACGCTGAAGTCTCCTTCAGTATTCGATAGCTGTAGAAGACTGGCAGGTGCCAAGTCGAAATACTGCGGGGTGCAGTAAATGCGGATAACTGCAAGCCCGAAACTTCGTTTAATATGGATCTACATCTACATCTAGGTGATTACTCTGCTATTCACAATAAAGTGCATGGCAGATGGTTCAATGGGCCACCTTCAAGCAGTCTTTCTACGGTTCCACTCTCGAACGGAGCGCGGGAAAAACGAGCACTTAAATTTTTCTGTACAAACCCTGATTTCTCTTATTTTATAGTGATGATCATTTCTCCCTATATAGGTGGGTGCCAACAGAATGTTTTCGCAATCGGAAGAGAAAATTTGTGATTGAAATTTCATGAGAAGATTCCGTCGCAACGAAAAACGCCTTTGTTTTAATGATTGCCACACCAGTTCACGCATCATGTCTGTGGCACTATCGCCCCTACTTCGCGATAATACAAAACGAGCTGCCCTTCTTTGTACTTTTTCGATGTCATCCGTCAGTCCCACCTGATGCGGATCCCACACGCGAACAAGCGTGTTGTAAGCAGTCTCTTTAGTAGACCGTTGCGCCCTCTAAGTGTTCTGCCAATGAATCGCAGTCATTGGTTGGCTCTACCCACAACATTATCTATGTGATAGTTCCAATTCAGGGTATTTGTAACTGTAAACCCTAAGTATTTAGTTGGATTTACAGCCTTCAGATTTGTGTGACTTATCAAGTAATCAAAATTTAGCGGATTTCTTTTAGTACTCATGTGAATAACTTCACTTTTTTTTATTCAGAGTCAATTGCCACTTTTCGCGCCATACACATACCTTATCCAAATCATTTTGAGTTCGTTTTGGTCATCTGATGACTTTACAAGACGGAAAATGACAGCATCATCTGCAAACAATCTGAGACGGCTACTGAGATTGTCTCCTATGTCGCTAATATAGATCAGGAAGAATAGAGGGCCTGTAACACTTCCTTACGGAACGCCGGATATTACTTCTGTTTTACTCGATGACTTTCCGTCTATTACTACGAACTGTGACCTTTCTGACAGGAAATCACGAATCCAGTCACACAACTGAGGCGATATTCCATAGGCACGCAGTTTGGTTATAAGACGGTTGTGAGGAACGGTGTCGAAAGCCTTCTGGAAATCTAAAAATATGGAATCAATTTGACGTCCCCTGTCGGTAGCACTCATTACTTCGTGAGTATAAAGAGCTAGTTGATATTTTCTGAATCCCGTGCTAATTACGTATCAATAAATCGTTTTCTTCGAGGTACTTCGTAATGTTCGAATACAGAATATGTTCCAAAACCCTACTGCAAATCGACGTAAGTGATATGGGCCTGTAATTCAACGGATTACTCCTACTTCCCTTTTTGAGTATTGGTGTGACTTGAGCAATTTTCCAGTCCTTAGGTACGGATCTTCCTGTGAGCGAGCGGTTGTATATAATTTGCTAAATATGGAGCTATTGTATCAGCATACTCTGAGTGGAACCTGACTGGTATACAATCTGGACCGGAAGCCTTGCTTTTATTAAGTGATTTAAGCTGCTTTGCGACACTGAGGATATCTATGTTTCTCATCTTTGCAGTTGTTCTTGATTGGAATTCAGGAATATTTACTTCTTCTTCTTTGGTGAAGGAGTTTCAGAAAATCGTGTTTAATAACTCTTGTTTAGTGGCACTGTCATCAGTGACTTCACCGTTGTTATCGCGCAGTGAATATATTGATTGCGTCTTTCCACTGGTGTGCTTTATGTATGACCAGGATCTCTTCTTTTCTGCCAGATTTCGAGAAAGAATTTCGTTGTGGAAATTATTGAAAGCATCTCGCATTGAAGTACGCACTATATTTCGAACTTCTGCAAAATTTTGCCAGTCTTAGGGATTTTGCGTTCTTTTAAATTTGTTTTCTATGTCCCGTCGACGACATATCTTAGTACAGTGGCACTTTTCCACATACTTCTTTCCTCGCCAATGGTTCCTAGTGCCTCTTATTTTCGTACTTTATAATTCCACTTAAATTTGTTTTCAAGATTTCCCTGTTGCAACAAATATCTACACCGTCAAGAGCACGTCAATGCAGCCTTACGAACTCCACCCTAGATCAAGGATTCCCAACTTTTCCTCTGACGGAACACCTTGAGAATTTTGATTCTCTGACGGAACCCTTGTTTATTTTGAAGGTTACTATCATTTTAAGAAATGAGAATAACTTGTTTCACTCAGTGATTACTTCTATTTTAAATCATAATTAATAACACAGAAATCATTACAAAATTTTAAAAATAATAACTAGTACCGTTAGAATATTGAAAAAACGCCGTGTTAAAACAGTTTTCCGAGGAGCACTTAATTCACTTCCCGCGGAACGTAGTGTTCCGTGGAACATACACCGAAAAACTCTGCTCTAGTTTCGTCTCAGTGACGTCATTGTACTTTTCTCCTATATTTGTAGTTATAGTCGATTGGGTAGCTTTCATTAGTTTTCCATATGTAGCCGACTTCTATCAAGGATCACAAAATATTTTCGATCAAAAAATTGGAGAAAGAACAACTACTTTACGTGTGCTTTGCTGTGTGGCTGGTGGGATGAAAAAGTGACAGAAAATGTGTCATTCAGTATCCGAAAGAATAAATCATCTTGGTGAATTATGTAACTGATCTGGCTGCTTTTATTCACATGTAATTAAATTATTACTTGAACTGTCTGGGGTTTTCATTCCCGGCCAATTTCCGGGAAACAGTTAACACCCAGCCGTTCGTAAGAAAAGACACAGTATTTTTGTATTGTTTTGGATAGGAGAGTTAAGGAACGTTCGAAAAAACTTGCTAATAATTCTTGTAGTCACATAGTTTACAAGTTCCTCTCTTAATTTGTATCTAATGAGTTTGGTTACCTAACTTTTATCATCTGCAAACGAAAGTGAACCATTTTACTAAAACTTATGTGCTTCGAACAAAATTTTGTGATTTACACAGCCAAATGCCCTCGATGGGACATAGAAGGGAGACTCTGGTGCTGTGTTATTATTTAATCTTTGTAATACACTCCCTGACAAAAGAAGTGCGTCACCCAGAAGGGGTGGAGGTAACGTAATACAATTTCACGAGCTGGGACCATATGTCATGTTATTTCAGTGATTACAATAGCGAATCAAAGCTCACTTATTCACAAGACATTGCTCACCTTCTGGCCTGGATGTATACACTGATTCGGTTTGGAAGGGTGTCCCCCGTTTAGAAAAAGGTTGCTGCCTCGAGGGCGTCCGAAGATATGCGCACATGGAGACTAGCTGACATCGGAGATTTGTGGACACGTAATGTTACGTAACAATATGCAGCGCAGTAGCGGCCGCAAATACGGTGGTATTGTTTAAACTGCATATAACAGCGACTTGCGAGCTCGCTCCTGTATTATTAATATAGATACGAACGTGTGTGCTGGTCAAATGTATCAACGATGCTAAAAAATAAATGACAGAGGAAGTTACACTGGTATCTCAAGGGCAATTTTCTGAAACTGCAATCTTACCTACCAGAGAGAACCATTACGACCACAAAATTGCTACCAAAAATGGTGGTGTTTAACATGAAAAGGACAATTTGATCAGATAATAGTCCACGTTTTCCACTTTCTAAACAAGAAGCGTTGTTTGGCCTCACGAAATTCCAGCAAAGCAGCCATACATATCTTCGTACTTCACATTTAAAACAAAACAAATACGTTGTAACTCAGACAAATTTTTTTGAATTCCGTAGTATTTTACTACAAGATTCTTAGACATCATAAGTCTAAGCAATAATAATTTTATTTGACACCTCAGAATGTGGTTAATAAATTACTGCCTGGGACACTGATTTCATTTCAAATATTAAAACACAGTTTAAACTTATGGAGTAACAGCAGTAATCCACATTTCGGCTGCGGAAAACTGTTTCCATTTCGAACAGTGCATCTTATGTCTACAATAACTGGTAGTCTGGAAAATGTGCATCATAGTAGCAATACTTATTTACCTGCTGATCAAAATACAAATCGGTGTATATTTAAGAATAATATTCCTCTTTGTTTATACAGTGTGCGAGAAAAACATTTACCTGTTTTAAATTACGCACCATTTTTGAAGACGGCCACTAACTGAAAAATGTGGCGTCCGAAAATGTCCGGCAAACCCAGCTGTCCGCATTTATCGGCATTCCTGTCTACAGTTACTGAACGACGCAGTATAATGTTCTATAGTCTGTTTTTAAGTATGACGTGAGCCATTTGTTAGATATGTAATTAATTTAATAAAACCTATGTCTGTCTAAAAAATGCTGAGATCATACAATGCATGCTTTCACACAGATATTTGTGAAGATGGTGAGTTTTGTTATATGGTCATTCCGTGGTGGTCCCAGGAATATTTCTTTCTTTGCCTAACGTTTCGAGTCCAAATGCTGGTAACAGTATCAGAGGCTACAAAGACGCAGACACCAAACTTAAACAAGTTCATATGCCCATAAAACAAAATTTACCAAAGGCTAATCTATTGTGATTTTCATAATCACCACAGAAAATAGCAACTGGTCCGATATTGTTATTTAATCCTCGTAATACTTGGACAGTGAACACGAAAATATAATTTATAGTCGAGCAACTTTCCGGAAATTAAACTGTGATTCATGAGAAATCCCGCGAGGGAAATTCCGTCTTATACACGACACTATTTTATATTTTTTGTTTCTATATAGACAAGACAGGTTTCAGCACTTTATGTGCTATGTTCAGCGGGACTATTTGTTTATTTTCTTTCTCACACGACGCTATTAGTTGCGTATCCACATAACGCTATTCGTTGCGCACGCTGGCAGCTTTAAATCTACCGTATATTCTAAAGCGGATCACTGTTTTGCCGTTGCTGTGTCCCTTGCTTGTGTCATGTTAAAGCACTTATTTCTTTAGATGTTGTCATTGCACAGCCATCTATTCGGATAAAAAGTTGTACAAAATACGTATGTAAATTTGTAGCAAGTAATCTTACTGAAAGAGCATATAAAGTGCTGAAACATGTTGCTCGGAAATAAGTTAACTACAAAATCCATAAGATGATTATCAGAAATTCTGTTTCGCAAGTTAAAATTCACCGAAGCCTTGAACGATCTTAAACATGCGTCGTAGAATCGGTAACGCTGAATGTATCACAGTGCACCATTCTAAGGTTATGATGATGCTTTCGAAAATAGAAAATGTGCGGCGTAAGGCAGTGCGAGATCACATGCAAGGTAGTCAAATAAGTCGGACAAATTTGTAAGGGTGTTGCGAGGTAGCTTACGCTGACAAATAATATAAGGGTTGAGAATGATATAATCGGGCTCGGCTCGGGCTCTGAGCACTATGCGACTTAACATCTATGGTCATCAGTCCCCTAGAACTTAGAACTACTTAAACCTAACTAACCTAAGGACATCACACAACACCCAGTCATCACGAGGCAGAGAAAATCCCTGACCCCGCCGGGAATCGAACCCGGGCGCGGGAAGCGAGAACGCTACCACACGACCACGAGCTGCGGACTTATATAATCCAAAGGCACATAAAATAATTTGTCAGGACAGTGTTTTAAAATTTGGAATGAATCCATAAATATGATATCAATTTTTCTGGATATCCAACACAAGTAGGTTATTTCTCCAAAATCTTAAATACACGTGTGCATAGTTATTTTCTGAAAAAGTATCATATTATTAACAAAAAGTTTCTCGCTGGGTGACATAACACTGGGCTTTGACCTGTCTCATACTAAATGAACAGGTTTACAAAATTGCGAACATCAACATATGACATAACTTAGAATAGTAGTGACTTCAATATTTCAAACAATGTAATCAATATCTATTACATCTGTGTCATTTCCCTGATTTTCTTCCCTTGTTTCACTCAGACTCTTGAAGTATCGCTTCGAAAGATATGATATATGTATGTATGTATGTATGTATGTACGTACGTGTGTGTGTGTGTGTGTGTGTGTGTGTGGTATTAATGAAATGACATATTTCAGTTTTTTCTGACAAATTGGAATGGGTTTTAAGTATACTCTTGATAGCTGGAATGGATTATGCTCCTAATGTGATCCCCCTTTTCTAGCGATATTTGCAGTTCTGAATTCTTCGAAATCAGTGTATTGACAGCTGAATTTTAAATGTGATGGCTTTCATTCATAAAAACGAAAAGCTATCACTTCCGAAAATCGGAACTGTAATCGATCATCATGTTTGTCCTTCTTTGCAATATTTATCTGTAAAGCCGTCATATCTGTAATGTCTGCTTGGTTCATTTCAACAATAGGAACTGGCTTCTTTTCGCAAGAATCTTCAATGATTGCAACCCAATCATCAGAGGTGTATACTGTGGGGTTTCTGTTCTTAACATGCTTCTCAATTCGACCGAATTCTCGGTCACAAGGCAATCGTGTGTGCCCAACTTCTGGATACCAATGTTCAACGGCCCTAAATATTCCTGATTACACTAATGATCTCTCTAGTGGCACAACTGCCCAGTTTTTATCTTGGCCTCTACAATTATCACTAATGATGTGAACAATGGTTGCTTGAGACTTCCGTTTCTACGAATTATATCTGACAGCTTCCTAGCTGATCAGATCCATGCTTTGCATCATCTTCGCTCCTCACGAACGTATGTCCCTTTTCAGATTCACAATCACGAATACCTATAGTGCGTTTAAAATTAGTTGCGACTTTTTACGTTTAGCTGACAGCAGGGGGACGTGACGTCGTAGCTCGGATAACACCAATGGCTAGCCGGTTTTCCCTACCACGCCACCAGCGGATCGGCTGGTAATGAGCCCCTGTTGTCACACCATGAATAAACAGTACCACGTAGTTCCACGCATTAGATGCATCAACGTTTGTCACTTCTCACTGTAACGTTGTATTTTCTGGCGTTGAAGTGATTTGTAGGCGTCAGGTATTGTGAACAAGTGTTTTGTGTTGGCGTTGCATTAATAACAGTGCAGTACATCTGAATACTTGATCCTCAATAAAAGTCTTCTCCGAGAAGACGTTCATGGTCTGGGTAGATAAACTTCTGCTGCAAAACATTCCTCGGAATTCTAAAACAGAAATGGACAAATGGATTACCACTCTGTTGTGATGCATAAAGCTCCAACAATGCCGTGAAGGAAAGCGCATATTTTGCGGGTACAATGGAATGTTCCTTGGGATAAAGTGAATCTAGCAAGTATAAGGCGAAAATAACCGAACTTGTAGTACTGTACAAGCCAAAACTTCACGCTACCTCTGAGGCGTCTAACGGTCCCCGCGGCTCTCCCCGTCGGAGGTTCGATTCCTCCCTCGGGCATGGGTGTGTGTGTGTGTCGTCGTTAGTTTAAGTTAGATTAAGTAGTGCGTAAGCTTAGGGAGCGACGATCTCAGCAGTTTGGTCCCATAAGACCGTACCACAAATTTCCAAATTTCACGTTATCGGGTCGACGAACTGGCTAACGATAAAGGGAATAGTTTAATCAGGCTTCTTACGTATGATGCTCATTTAAATCTAGCAGAGTATATGGGCGTCAGTGAAAGGTAATGCGGTAAAAAACAACAAGAAGTTTACGCTCAGTGAGGCTGAAAGGCTGGCAAAAGAAATCACTGAAAAGTGTTGCACGACAGGACTTGTCTTGATTTGTCAGCCATACCAAGAAGGCTTTCAGGGGAGCCGGCTGTATGGCCGAGCAGTTCGAGGCGCTTCAGTTCGGAATCACGCGGCTGCTACGGTAGCAAGTTCGAATGCTGCCTCGGGCATGGATGTGTGTGATGTCCTTAGGTTAGTTAGGTTTAAGTAGTTCTAAGTTCTAGGGGACTGATGACCTCCGATGTTAAGTCCCATAGTGCACAGAGCCATTTGAACCATTTTGTATGGCAAAACACTCTCGTCTTTGCGCGCTATCATTTGCCAAAATCTTGTTTGGGTATCTCAAACCATTTATGAGATACGAGGAATTTATGAATATTTTATTGTAGTTTTTTCACTGACGTACTGATCCGCACCGAGTGCTTTATATACATTATATTTTCTCAAAATTGTAAACAAACGGTGATATCCTTACAAGTTTAAAGAATATTTCAATATATCATCTACATGTAATACGCAGCAACATGTAACCTGTTACGCACCAAATACAAATTCATAGTGATACATATTTTTCACTGCAGACTAAGAGTTCCTTGCAGTAATTTATCTACTATCGAAGTATCACAATAAGTATGACCATTAACGAAATGATAGCCGGTTCATCAACAAGCTGACGATCAAACTATAAGATGCGCGAGAATTACAGTTTATTACCGAATAGTTTCTTTAAAAATGTTGGACAAAGATCGCAGATCAATCGGCTTCCTTAATGGGTTCCCCTTTTCTCATGAAAAAAAAAAAACGCTTCATTTTAAAGTTAAGTACCTAGATAAGCAAATTTAGTGAATTTTTGATTGCATTTGATACTTGAAGGAAAAAACAACATAAACAAACAGAATACGACATAATTAAGTATTTTCCGGGAAGCAATATTTATTTAATCTTTAGGTGCCTCTTCCGTCGCTTGCAGGAGCGCCGTGACCATCACCATTTTATCAAGTTGTTAAAACACTGAAAAATGCCTCTCTGCATACCAAAATATTACAGCCATTAACCCTAACCAGGTACAGAAAAGTAACCATTCACCATGGAATTGCGCTTTTCCTTTCCTTTGGGTTACCTGAAAACATAAAATATGATGATGAATCAAAATAATAATTTTATCTATAAAAGGTACTTAATATGAAAATCGAATTTCTGATTTTCATTAATCCATCAGAACATCCTAATGTTACTCAGAAGGTAATTATTTTGATAACTGTAAACGCCCACATCCCAGAAAGAATGGAATACCTGCTGTATACATTGATGAAATTTGCATCAACATTTGTTTTTACATGTACATCCAGGACCTAGAATTTTAGCACCAACAGTTTGTCCTGTTTCATCAGATGTGTACTCTCTGCCAGAATTTCTACGACATTTACAATGTATGAGAGCACCAAGAGTGGACTGCTATGCATCTAGTGAGTGGAAGCTAAAATATCTTTGCAGTAGATTTCCCTGTTGAATATAAGCTGAACTACCACTAAAAGCACTTTTTGAGAAAGGTGTGACTTTTGACTATATCATTTCATCCCTTCAATTACGCAAGAAAAAATTCCGAGTCAATTAACACTGAAGTTACCCAATAAGACCGTTGCGCCCGCAAATTCAAGTGACCAGCTAGAGACCGCGTCGCCAAACGTATCTTCCGTTTGATTTCCTGAAACCGAACATGGGAGCGATACCAAAATTGGACATGGTACGGTAGTAAGTATAGAACCCGAGACACAGGCAGACAAAGTCGCGTGCGCTATCATCTACGCTGTTTGAAAAACTGACTAATTTTATCGGACGGGTGGCTCGAATTTACACGCGCACCGGCCTGATTGTCTAACTACGATGCTAATTAACTCGGAAACGGCGCAACGTGTCGATTTTCTTTCTGGACAATTAGTTCTCAGCACAACCTACCCTGTAACATCCTTACAAGCTTTTCAGACTGTTTCCGGCGATAAGTGCACGGCAAGTCCAATGATATCTCCAAGACAATGGTCTGTCGAGCTTACAGCTGCCGTAGGAACTGCAGTTTCCCTGCAAACTGTTTATCAGAACAGTCGTTTCAGACTTTTTGTATCCGCTTCAAGGCAGTGCTGAGGAGGAACCGACTGTGGGCTAATGCATACGAATTCCATTGCACAATGATTTACGTCTGATGTTCGTTGAAGGGAAGTGGCAGGAGGTACAATTACAAGAGTCAGTGGTAAAGGAAAGCTTCATTCTTGAGGAACCTTGGGAACTTTGTATCTTCATTAGTGTTTGGAGGAATACTGCTGGCACTCAGAGGTACGTGGCCGAGGCACTGCAGGTGGTCCAGACGTCTTTTTTAACAGAAGATAACGCCCTTTCCCATCGAGCTGTTCTATTGGATATATGTTTTGCAGGTGAATACATCTGCCACTTCAACTGGCCAGGAAATCTCGAAATCTTAATGCTATAGACCGCGACCCTGCTTGTGAAATTTCCCATACGTGGAACATTCCGAAGACTCTGAGAAGGTGCATATTAAAATGTCCACACACCTTCACACGATGTTATAAAACAAAAAGATGAAAGAATTACTGTTTATTTTAAGAGGTGCTGTTCCTCTTGAACTTCCCGGGTATAAAGGGCACAGGCGGCATTGGGGGTACAAAGAGCGCCGTAAGCTTTCGAATTTCTGTGAACGCCCACGTGCTAACGCTCTTTTCGCGCGAGTAGCACGCATGACTGCCTTTTCTAAGCGTCCTTCTTTTTTATATACATGTATATGTAGACAGGTTGCTGGACGCCTACAATAATTTTGACGTCAACGGTGATATTTTGAGGTCACCGCATCCTTATACCCAGCGAGATGCTGTTGTGGTACCGGCAAGGTCAAAGGTAAGCACGTAAGGGCTTAAGTCTTCTCGATGTTCAAAACATATTTTTCGATTTCTTGAGGTGGAAGGTTCGATACTTTATTTGTAAAAATAATCATTTTTACCCGAATCCCGAGCTTGCAAACGCAAAAATATTCTTTCGACTGCAGCTTTTCGATGGCTGCCAGGAGAGAAATTCAAAGCTTTTTCCCAGTTGTTCTTGCCATAAAAAAAAAAATACTAGATCACCAAATTTTATTTAAGTGCTTAACATCTTGCCACCGATAAGTAGGACGGTGTGTCACGCTGCAAGCAGTTCAACTGTTCTCGCAACTAGCAAGTTTCAGTATGATTGACCAGACTAAACAAGTGAGGAGGACTACTGCTCCGAAGCTGGTAGCGGAGTCTCAGTTCATCGCGGAGGTTTCCTGGAACAGCTGAACTGAACACGAGACTGTTCTGCGACACACATGTAAACAACAGGCAAACTGTCCTGATGCATGAGCAATAAACAACGCGAAAATTTTTGTCGCTTCTGCTTCAACTAATTGCGCTGCAATACAGCTGCATAGCGAATTTTCAAACATTCACTCGTGATGACAGTTTGAAACTTACCCTTTGTAGGTAAAGAATGACAGTGATGGAAAAAATCTTACATTATTTTATTTTAAAACAGCTGAGCAAAACTCAACGCATTCAGTTTTGTCTTTACTTATTCTGATCATCACTAAACTGACACACAATATTTTTAGCGCAACGCAATCTGACTTTCAATAATCCCTACAAAAGAATGGCCCTGACTAACAATAACCTATACCTTTCATCCATCACTTACCTCACAAAAATCTTCGTTACTCGAAATACCGCAATACAGCGAGCGCCAATACTGCCAGCTAAATAAAAGATTCTAACTACTGAAGGCACTAACTACTGATAGACACAGTTAGCAAATGAAAGATTTTGTTAGAGAACAAACAGTGTATTTACCTTAATAGCGTTCAAAAGTCATAATGTACATGTAATTTTGTGACATCCAATTAAACAAATTTCCTTTTTCTGACAGACACACGTCCAGATCGTGCTCTCATAGTAACCTCTAAAAACTCTGGCATCTCTCTCCCCACATCCACCATTGCTGGCGGCTCACATCCAACTGCCCAACACTACACTAGCGAATATTCCAACAATGAGTCCATCCAGCCACAGACTGCACACAGCGCAATCAGCGATTTTCATACAGAACACTACGTGGCGTTACCAACATAAAAACCGAAACAGCCTACTTACAAGTTGCATCACTTTTCCCGCCGAAAAAAACGGTTCTAATCAATATTGCATCTACTATCATTCAAAGTCCCCAGGTCTCCATCGGATTGTGACTCATTTTACCAAATACAATTCTGAAATGTCCTTTCTGGAGTGTTGTCGGAATAGTGACGACAAACGCGGGTACCAGGCATCCATAGCGCTTTCATCTTTGTTTACACAAAGAATTTTATTCAAGATTTACGACCCGTCTGTATGATCTCAAGAATATCAAGAGTTTTAATACCTCTATGTTCTATCACAGTAACATGAATCTTATCAACCATAACCGCAAAAGAAGTTGTCTAATCTCCAGTGGCTACGAGACCAATTTTTTTCATCTATCCGGTGGTAGAACGCCTTTGTTTTTGGTGCAGTACCTGCGAACTGGTCTCAGATTCGTTTGTATCTGAAATGTAACAGTAATTTTGTAAATAAAAATGTTTTATTACTGCACCACTGTCGTTTTTATCTATTTCTACTAAACCGGTGTTGCCGATCACTCAAAAGAAATAATGTGAACTATCAACTGCGCGCCGCATCTGTTTGAAAGTTCCAACATAAATGTTATAAGAATCACGTCCGCCAACAGTCATTTGAATCAAATTTCCAGCGATTTCATATACATTACCCAGAATATCAATCTGTCCTGCTATTTCGGAAAAGTACTACATATCATTTTATAGTGGGCGATCAGAAAGTTTCCGTCCGAAAGCCGTACAGCCCAGAATCGACATGCCAATCATCCAAAATCGCCGGGAGCGTTGAGGTAACCATTAGACGGACGGACCAGTTGAAGATACCCGCTTGGTGAAACTTTCTGGCAGATTAAAACTGTGTGCCGGACCGAGACTCGAACTCGGGACCTTTGCCTTTCGCGGGAAAGTGCTCTACCAACACTCTGTATAAGCACCAACATGAAGCCAAGGCGTTAGTGTGGCATTCGTGTCTCTCCTATATGCATACGGTAAATGCGGAAACGTGAACTATAGCGACATTATTACCAAACGCGTTCAGACAAGACTAACGTTCTGTTATTCTTTTCTTGGCCGCTGAAGGAGAAACAGCTGTAGACATCCATCGGAGAATGAAGGACGTCTATGACAACATGTCAGTCGAAAACCCCCGTTGTGGAATGGTGCGCCGGCCTTGTGGCCGAGCGGTTCTAGGCGCTTTAGTCGGGAACCGCGCCGCTGCCACGGTCGCAGATTCGACTCCTGCCTCGGCCATGGATGTGTATGATGTCCTTAGGTTAGTTAGGTTTAAGTAGTTCTATGTCTAGGAAACTGATGCCTTTCGCGGGCAAGTGCTCTACCAACTGAGCTACCCAAGCACGACTCACGCCCCGTCCTCACAGCTTTACTTCCGCCAGTACCTCGTCTCCTACTTTACAAACTTCACATAAGCCCTCCTGCGAACCTTGCAGAACTAAAACTCGTGGAAGAAAGGATATTGCGGAGACATGGCTTAGCCACAGCCTGGGGGATGTTTCCAGAATAAGATTTTCACTCTGCAGCGGAGTGTGCGCTGATATGAAGTGCTAGTTCTGCAAGGTACGCAGGAGAGGTTCTGTGAAGTTCGTAAAGAAGGAGACGAGGTACTGGCAGAAGTAAAGCTGTGAGGACGGGGCGTGAGTCGCGCTTGGGTAGCTCAGTTGGTAGAGCACTTGCCCGCGAAAGGCAAAGGTCCCGAGTTCGAGTCTCGGTCCGGCACACAGTTTTAATCTGCCAGAAAGTTTCATATCAGCGCACACTCCGATGCACAGTGAAAATCTCCTTCTGGGTACCCGTTTGGTGTCCTACTGAGTGAATAAGTCCGTAACTGCCTGCTGCAGATCCTTCTCAGACAGGCATCGTCGACTCTTCAAACCCTTTCTTAAGGGACCGAAGCCGTGACAATCGCAGGGGGGACGGATCAGGACAATAAGGCGGGTACTCGGTGTCTCCCCCTTGAGCCGGCGTAACGTCTATGTTATGACTCTTGCGGTAAGGGGACGTGCGTTATGATGAAGGAATACCTCCCCTTGGCTCACCATTCCAAATGGTTCAAATGGCTCTGAGCAGTATGGCACTTAACATCTGAAGTCATCAGTTCCCTAGACATAGAACTACTTAAACCTAACTAACCTAAGGACATCATACACATCCATGGCCGAGGCCGGAGTCGAATCTGCGACCGTAGCAGCAGCGCGGTTCCCGACTGAAGCGCCTAGAACCGCTCGGCCACAAGGCCGGCGCACCATTCCACAACGGGGGTTTTCGACTGACATGTTGTCATAGACGTCCTTCATTCTCCGATGGATGTCTACAGCTGTTTCTCCTTCAGCGGCCAAGAAAAGAATAACAGAACGTTAGTCCTGTCTGAACGCGTTTTGTAATAATGTCGCTATAGTTCACGTTTCCGCATTTACCGTATGCATATAGGAGAGACACGAATGCCACACTAACGCCTTGGCTACATGTCGGTGCTTATACAGGGTGTTACAAAAAGGTACGGCCAAACTTTCAGGAAACGTTCCTCACACACAAATAAAGAAAAGATGTTATGTGGACATGTGTCCGGAAACGCTTAATTTCCATGTTAGAACTCATTTTAGTTTCGTTCTTCCACCTACGCTCAATGGAGCACGTTATCATGATTTCATACGGGATACTCTACCTGTGCTGTTAGAACATGTGCCTTTACAAGTACGACACAACATGTGGTTCATGCACGATGAAGCTCCTGCACATTTCAGTCGAAGTGTTCGTACGCTTCTCAACAACAGATTCGGTGACCGATGGATTGGTAGAGGCGGACCAATTCCATGGCCTCCACGCTCTCCTGACCTCAACCCTCTTGACTTTCATTTATGGGGGTATTTGAAAGCTCTTGTCTACGCAACCCCGGTACCAAATGTACAGACTCTTCGTGCTCGTACTGTGGACGTTGTGGACGGCTGTGATACAATACGCCATTCTCCAGGGCTGCATCAGCGCATCAGGGATTCCATGCGACGGAGGGTGGATGCATGTATCCTCGCTAACGGAGGACATTTTGAACATTTCCTGTAACAAAGTGTTTGAAGTCACGCCGGTACGTTCTGTTGCTGTGTGTTTCCATTCCATGATTAATGTGATTTGAAGAGAAGTAATAAAATGAGCTCTAACATGGAAAGTAAGCGTTTCCGGACACATATCCACATAACATATTTTCTTTCTTTGTGTGTGAGGAATGTTTCCTGAAAGTTTGGCCGTACCTTATTGTAACACCCTCTATATCCGTATCGAACTTGCGCTACGTTGCATATGCGCTGCAGCAACGCCCTCAAACGAAAACTTTTTGATCGCTCTTTATATTTTAAGTAGCTTCTCGTGGAAACAGTTTAATTTTAAGGAAGCAAAAGCACACACATATCGTGGTATCTCATTCTTTAAAGGAAATTGCGCTGAAATGATTCGCGCAGACATTAAAAGCATGGTGGGCAGCAATCCAAGTTTGGTCTTCGTGGATACTGTTGTATGAAAACAAATTCTACGTAGACTGGAGAAGAAGATAGAGAACTGCCGGAAAAGTTTTTTGTAGAGAAACACAATAATGTGGAAGTTACATAGAATTAGTTTATTTAGTTAACCGGTTTCCGGCATACAAGCCATCATCAAACTACACTGACTACTAGCATCAAAGATGATGCAGTGCCGGTGACCAATGTTGAAAATGATATTCCGCATGGAGAAGGTTACAAAAACCCTGTTAATGTCATCTGTGACAGTGCAGTCATAATAAATTGAAAAGATTTAGATCAAATAATAAATAAATGTGAAAGGCATTACCAAAAAACATAAAAAAACTGTGTGTGTGGGTATGTGAGAGGTGGAAGAGGACACTATGAGCAAGGAATTACAGTCAACACAGGAGACGATATGCAGGCGTTAAAACAACAGAATAGCGTACTGTCAGTTCAAGTTAAACTGTTACATTGGCGAGTTTATCGTTTTATACACTATTTTCAGGACGTTTAGTCTTCATGTTTTCTGGTACGTCCTCTTTACATTTATTTACAGTTTAGCCAAAATATTTTCAATTATGTTACAATTATACTGCAAAAGACGACATTTACTGTGCTTTTGCACCGCACGCTCCACGTGCTAAGTCTTTTTGTGCGAAGTTTTTTTAGCAAGCAGCGACGCAAGAATCGATTAACGTGTCACAGAAATGTTTGAACGAAAATGGGTCAGATGTTATCAGGCGACTCAATAGCAGAGCTTTGCCTGCAGGAGACAAAACATCCATATTGCTTCTACTTTCAATCAGGCGCAAACTTTTTTCGGTGACGGAGGTTCAATCACTAGCGTACGAGTATTTTACGTGCTCAGGCCGAGCACTGTCATGGTAGGAACCGCAGTGTATCCATCACTAGACAGCACAGCTGCAAAACTATGACACCGAGGTAACGAGCACGAGGCGCAGAAGATGGAGTGGTCCTTACTGTCGACCAGGCGTTTGTTTGGTCAGCGAAAGCCGTCCGGATATGACGTCACGTGCCGCGGGCGGGTCCGCTCTCTCGACCTCGCTCTGCCCTGACATTAGCTCCCAACCGGCGGTTAGCAATCACAGCTTCATTTAGCCAACTGTACTTTTTCTGGAGTCCCTGTGAGCAGAGAGTTCTGAGAAACTTAAAGACATTTGTGAATACCACCCTAATCCGGCGATCTTCAAGTCTCTTTACTAAGGGGCTACTGTTCAGTAACTTCCGCATCCGTTCTCTGAGATAAGGACAGGAAAATAATATATTAAAGAAAGCTTTGATTTGAATTACGTTGGTCGACTCGTCCACATAACAACGCCCATTTCTTGTCTCCATCCAAGATATATCAGTAAAATGGCTTTAATCCTCGAAATCTCGACGTCTTCTTCCTATCTAGTTTCGTTTCATTGACACACATCACTCGTAGATGGTAATGTTCAAGTTCGAAACTCGATACACTAATTCATCCATAGTACCTTGATATTCAGATGTTCACAGTGGAGGAGATGGTGCAAAAAGAGACCAATTACAAAGGTAGTAACTTGAGAATTTTCGAGTACTCTTCCACACGGATTACTTTCGCAGATTCGTATTTAATAATGTTATCATTATGGTGCCGACCATTGTCCAAGAACCCTTTTTGTCTGTACAATTCAACTTCAGTCACTCAGAGGTGACAAAATAACAGCTCTACAGTCAAACCTTCCCAGGAATGGTAACCAAAAAACTGCGTTTCTTCCTCCCGACTCCACAGACCCTACAGGTCAACAGTTTTATAGTGTCAGAATACCTCGTTGGCAACCCCGCAGCTAGTCGGCCGGTACTCTCTTCTTTTGTCCGATGCGTGGGGTACAGAGCTACAGTAACTGTGCTTTAGCACGAACTTACAGGCCACAAAGAATTTTGATACCCCTGCAGCCGTGTCGTGGCAAGTGATATAGAACTTGTAACACTGCAATACAATGTACTTTTCAGTGTTGTTCTCTAATCGTGAATGTAAATATTTTAATTTGTTTATTTGTACGTGGTCAGTTGCAAGACTGTGATAAGATTTCGATATTAATTTGATGTAACAAGATTTTGTAGATGGTGTAAATTAGAGACGCTGGCAATGTCAGGGATCTTGCATTATATAAAATCAGAGATATAGTCTGAATGGTAGCATAATATGTGGAGTACGAGAGAGCGGAGTTGAGCGTCGAGAGTTAAGCTGTGACAGAGGCTGGGCGCTATGTAGTTGCGAGAAAAGCGCGCAGACGAGTGTGTCTGTGGACAGCGTTGATGCCAATGTATGTAACAAGGCTTTGTGGATGAGACGAACATGCAGTTTGTGGACCACAGTACAATGTCGATCAATGAAGGAGCTTCAATAAAATTACTAAACGAAGAGTGCTGTGTGGCTAAAACATGTTCAAAAGTTGTCCATTTGTGGAAGATGAGACTTAGCTAAAGTAACTGTTGCTGTCGAACTGTTAAGTCGCGCCGAAAGCTTCGGCTCAGTTAATACTGTACCATCGCAGACAATCAGAGCTGTAAAAGACTTGCCAGTGTCATAGAATTGTTATTAGGACAATATATAGTTTGCGTTAAGATTTAACCCTAATCCTATGATACTCGTAATTACTTAACCGAGTCATTACTAGCATAAGCAGGATACACTTCCTATCATCCTGGAAAACGATTGTCACATTGTTAAAAAGATAGAAAGACTTCATCATAAAAATATTAAATGTGCAAGAAGAAAGCTTTAATTTTTTCTCTTCCATTGAGAAATTCATCCTCGCTGGTTACAATAATCGGAATTATTAAGTATTTTTGTATCACAACAATATTTATTACCGTTTTCAAATGAAGTTCATTAAATGATAAACTGTATACTCTCACTCAGATACGCTATTTAGTTTTTGTTTGTTTAGTAACTGTGTGTATCGATCAGTTTTGGATATCATATTTCGGCGTTGCCTTAGTATATTGCTGTTAATTGGGACGTCATTTATACTTAATTATTATAAGTTTTAATAACGAATTATAAATATTTGGAAGAAGAGGTCACTTACGACTTAGTGGCGCTGAACGTTACTGTGAGGTCACGCAACTTAATCATTATCAAATCGAGTGAGATGATAAGTCAGTCGGTTTTGATTTTTAATGATACGAAAATGTTGACTATAAGAATAATTCAATCGCTTATTTCAGAAGGGACCTATATCCATCTGGCTTAGTTTTGAGAAAAGTGAAAAATTCTGTTTTAATATTTTACAGGGCACTTTCTTAATTGTTTGCAGTGACCATGTGAGAGATACCACTATGAACAATTATTCCGACTTATTGTATACTCAAATACTGTGTCTATTTATTGACCAGAGCAGAATATTACTCTTGGACATAGGGCTTTCCTGAAATAAGTGAGAAATAAAAAATCTTAAAATCCTTACATCACACAAACGAACTATTTAATGAACATGTACGTAAATGTTAGAGACAATGTTTAAAGAATTCAATATCTGTTCATGAAAACAAACTGTTTATCAATAATGGATATCAGAAATTACACATCTTCTGTGTCCGGTGCTCCGGCAGCAGTTGGCCAATGACGAACAGCATTCCAGAATTATAAGATATGTTTTTCTTGCATTATGTAAGCAGCAGACTTCCTTACATCTATCATCTTCATTGCGTTGATAGAAATGTAGTTATCTGAAAAGGCTTGAATTTCTGGGAAGCTGACGATGGATCCTCGAACTCCATGTATTCCTAGTCTGAATGGCGCCGGACGTTGTGGCCGTGCGGTTCTAGGCGCTTCAGTCTGGAACCGCGTGACCGCTACGGTCGCAGGTTCGAATCCTGCCTCGGGCATGGATGTGTGTGATGTCCTTAGGTTAGTTAGGTTTAAGTAGTTCTAAGTTCTAGGGGACTGATGACCTCAGAAGTTAAGTCCCATAGTGCTCAGAGCCATTTGAACCTAGTCTGAATGTGTGGGTATTTAAACCACTGATCATACAGCAGGCTGTTAAAGCTCCAGATACCTCATCACTGAAGACAAAATGATGAAATGTTGAAACACTGAATACTATTTTCAAGTCCCTTCGTCATGTAACTGTCTCTAATGAAGGGGTTGTCCTGTGAAGTCTCGTCCACCACCACTTGACGTCCAAGATTTCATCTGTTGAGATAAACTTTACAGAGAATTTTCATCTTGCACTCGATGATATGATCACTTCAGCGCAACCCATAAAAGTATATACTCTGTCAATTCTTCGCAGTGATCTCTTGATCGTGCTCCATCAGGCGGCAAGGAGGAGTGTCGCCTGACGGAAAAGAATACCTCCATTTTCTGAAATTTTGCAGCATCCACGAAAGCCTGACACATTATTATTAAACAGTGATTTTTGCTTTGCGCAGGGCAATTACCACAAAACAGACGAACAATTTTTGTGTCCTTGGGGACGCACGTAATGAGGTAGTGATAGAAGTAAGTGCACACTTCGTTAGGACCTTTGTGGGCAACACGTTTCTGATAAAGGTAATAAAATACCGTATTGTCTGTATTTCGATTTCTGAATGCCTAAAACATTAACCGTCACCTGCCGGAAACAAAATAGGTCTTGAATAGGTACTCTTGGTAGATGAAGATTCTGCATGAAATCTAAGCTCAGATTCAAAATATGATTTCCTTTCTTTGCACAGCGTTTCACTTACATTCAAAGCAGTATAAAATTTCTTAGCTCTTCTCTTGTGCTCCATTAAATCACACACCGCTGTCCGTCAAGATGCCTCATTCAAACTTTTCCATTTTTATTTTTCACCATTAACTGCTCACATTCACAACACGCATTTCCTGTGCTCTGCCGAAATGCAGGTCAAAATTCTGTTAAAATATTTTCACATAGTACCCTATTTGATCGGAAGAAGGGAATTCACTTCTTTGAAAAGCTCGTACAGGATCTTTCTAGTCAAGTCAGGCCTTTACCAGCATAATGAGACTCTTTCGTCGGAAACGATTATATGTGCTCATGAACTTTGGCAGTTTCAAGTTCTGGTATTGAATTACCGACTTGTAGTGATTGTTTTAATTTTTGATTCAGAAGATTAAAGCGGCAGAACAAGGGACACGAACCATAAATGATATTTCAGTTTTTGTACAGTCACACAAGGGATATCACTATCCACAACCATATATACGTGTAACGTTTTGGAAGAATTCAGAAAACCAAAAGTAGAGCTTTGTCTTCTGAAGCGCCAAAGAATCATGTTTGGATGTGCGGTAAGGAAAACACGAACAGAACAAATTACATTCTGTTCTTGTGGTGCCAATTCAAATTCATCAAGGAACATAAAATTTTTCAGTATATTAATTGTTTTCGCTATCACCTTTCATAATGGATCCCTTTGTAGCACGGAAGGATACTCCATGAAAAGGTTCGATGCACCTTTAAATGTGGTGGTACTTAATGCTGTTGTGACAGAGACTAATGATTTAACGGTAAAGCCAAGCCACTCAGTGCGAGTGTCATGGACTACTTTTTCCTGCCCTTTTCCGTAGTAAGTTAAACTACAGAAACGTGCGTAAAATTATCAGCATTGAACTAGTAATGGACTTTTTCTTTTTTTTTCAAATACATTCGTTTTTAAAATTTATCATTTAGCTACATTTATTAGTAATTTACTGATGTGTTGATTTTCATATTCGTTTCACTTTCGTCTGTTAATAGCTGCTTGTGTTCGCTCTGAAGTTCCCTTTGTCAAATTCTCTTTCTCGAGTAACTGAAGATTGATCCCATGCGTGTACCTTGTGACGCTTTTCAACAGCTGACTCATCAAAAAGTGATTATCTATATTGATTGTAAAGATCTTCAAAGCAATGACGTGTGCTATGGTGTCAAAGTTTTGAAAAATAGTATTGTTCATTTTCACTTGATAAATTTCGATAATCTCCCAACACATTTATGCATTTTCCACCGTTTCAGATAGTAATCTTCTAGTTTTAGTATGCAGCTTCTTAGCTCGTGTGTCGGAAGTCGAGAATTTCCCAAATTAATTTTCACTTCCCACACTATATGAGTAGTTAATTTACAAGGCCGTTTATTGTAAAAGTAAGCAATTAATGTTTGGCAGGTGATCGTTTGTTGTTGTTGTTGGTCTTCAGTCCTGAGACTGGTTTGATGCAGCTCTCCATGCTACTCTATCCTGTGCAAGCTTCATCTCCCAGTACCTACTGCAACCTACATCCTTCCGAATCTGCTTAGTGTATTCATCTCTTGGTCTCCCTCTACGATTTTTACCCTCCACGCTGCCCTCCAATACTAAATGGGTGATCCCTTGATGCCTCAGAACATGTCCTACCAACCGATCCCTTCTTCTGGTCAAGTTGTGCCACAAACTCCTCTTCTCCCCAATCCTATTCAGTACCTCCTCATTAGTTATGTGATCTACCCATCTAATCTTCAGCATTCTTCTGTAGCACCACATTTCGAAAGCTTCTATTCTCTTCTTGTCCAAACTATTTACCGTCCATGTTTCACTTCCATACATGGCTACACTCCATACAAATACTTTCAGAAATGACTTCCTGACACTTAAATCTATACTCGATGTTAACAAATTTCTCTTCTTCAGAAACGCTTTCCTTGCCATTGCCAGTCTACATTTTATATCCTCTCTACTTCAACCATCATCAGTTATTTTGCTCCCCAAATAGCAAAACTCCTTTACTACTTTAAGTGTCTCATTTCCTAGTCTAATACCCTCAGCATCACCCAACTTAATTCGACTACATTCCATTATCCTCGTTTTGCTTTTGTTGATGTTCATCTTATATCCTCCCTTCAAGACACCATCCATTCCGTTCAACTGCTCTTCCAAGTCCTTTGCTGTCTCTGATAGAATTACAATGTCATCGGCGAACCTCAAAGTTTTTATTTCTTCTCCATGGATTTTAATACCTACTCCGAATTTTTCTTTTGTTTCCTTTACTGCTTGCTCAATATACAGATTGAATAACATCGGGGAGAGGCTACAACCCTGTCTCACTCCTTTCCCAACGACTGCTTCCCTTTCATGTCCCTCGACTCTTATAACTGCCATCTGGTTTCTGTACAAATTGTAAATAGCCTTTCGCTCCCTGTATTTTACCCCTGCCACCTTTAGAATTTGAAAGAGAGTATTCCAGTCAACATTTTCAAAAGCTTTCTCTAAGTCTACAAATGCTAGAAACGTAGGTTTGCCTTTCCTTAATCTTTCTTCTAAGATAAGTCGTAAGGTCAGTATTGCCTCACGTGTTCCAGTATTTCTACGGAATCCAAACTGATCTTCCCCGAGGTCGGCTTCTACTAGTTTTTCCATTCGTCTGTAAAGAATTCGTGTTAGTATTTTGCAGCTGTGGCTTATTAAACTGATTGTTCGGTAATTCTCACATCTGTCAACACCTGCTTTCTTTGGGATTGGAATTATTATATTCTTCTTGAAGTCTGTGGGTATTTCGCCTGTCTCATACATCTTGCTCACCAGATGGTAGAGTTTTGTCATGACTGGCTCTCCCAAGGCTATCAGTAGTTCTAATGGAATGTTGTCTACTCCCGGGACCTTGTTTTGACTCAGGTCTTTCAGTGCTCTGTCAAACTCTTCACGCAGTATCGTATCTCCCATTTCATCTTCATCTACATCCTCTTCCATTTCCATAATATTGTCCTCAAGTACATCGCCCTTGGATAGACCCTCTATATACTCGTTCCACCTTTCTGCTTTCCCTTCTTTGCTTAGAACTGAGTTTCCATCTGAGCTCTTGATATTCATACAAGTGGTTCTCTTATCTCCAAAGGTCTCTTTAATTTTCCTGTAGGCAGTATCTATCTTACCCCTAGTGAGATAAGCCTCTACATCCTTACATTTGTCCTCTAGCCATCCCTGCTTAGCCATTTTGCACTTCCTGTCGATCTCATTTTTGAGACGTTTGTATTCCTTTTTGCCTGCTTCATTTACTGCATTTATATATTTTCTTCTTTCATCAATTAAATTCAATATTTCTTTCGTTACTACCAGTTATTTCATGTTCGTAATGGAGATATATATATAAAATTTTCCGTAATCCGTATTTCCTTTCAGCTTCTCCTGGCTTTTCTCTGCCTGGTTCGCGATCACTGGCTCGACACACCACCCAGGTAATGTGAGGCTTTCGGAGAACACATTCAGCTAAGGAAATCGAGGTAAACAACCTGACTACATTACATAATCAAGAAATGTACCATGCAAATGTAATACTTGTGCGTACTTGATATTTTTTCTGGAAATTTATCTAAAATGCATATAGCGCACAATTAGATAAGTAAGGAACGGTTAACGATTACAAATGAACGGTTCTTATAAAGGAATAATCACCAGTGAACTAGTACCCAAAAATTAACTAGTTTACCCATCTCTAACAACAGCTCCTCCGCTATTCAGAATTGTGATCAGAATTTTTTTTCGCGGCATTGTACGGGACTATACAAATTTTGGAAGGGAACTCTAGAAATATGGCATATCTACGAAGAAACCTGAAAAAATATGTGTTTCTCGGAAGTCGGATGGCGCCTTCACAAGTGGTGAAAATCGGACACCCATTGTTGCAATTATCTTATAAACTATTGTCTGCAACAAGAATGCCAATAGAGGTTTCGTTTATGTCTTGGGGAGCTATTCTGCATTGTGATCAGTATTTTTGTTTCAGAAATTACGTAATTCATTTTTTCCATAATTAAAATTTTCTCGAAGGCTGTTGTTTTTTTTGCGAAATTCAGCAGAACTATTCAAAAAATCTTTACAAAGAATTCTAGAACTATCGCAGCACTCTCAATAAGTCTAAGGAAATGTATACTTCTCGAAAGTTGGGTGCCAACTTCACATGACTCAGCCGAGATGGCTACGTGAAACATTTCTCTATTAGAGGAAGCACACTGCCGTGCAGCATGCAAGGTTCAAAATTGTTCAAATGTGTGTGAAATCTTATGGGACTTAACTGCTAAGGTCATCAGTCCCTAAGCCTACACACTACTTAATCTAAATTATCGTAAGGACAAACACACACACACACACACACACACACACACACACACACACACACACACACCCATGCCCGAGGGAGGACTCGAACCTCCGCCGGGACCAGCGGCACAGTCTACGACTGCAGCGCCCAAGACCGCTCGGCTAATCCCGCGCGGCAGCATGCGAGGAAACGAAGGTATTTAGAGATGATGTCTCAGTCCCAGTTCGTTGCTGCTCCTAGTGGGCTTCGCTTTGTGACTGGCGGTGGTGAGATAGTTGCACCATTTTGGCGATACATGTGTTGGCTTCAACCATGCTGGAAGCAACCCAGCTTAGTCAGTCAGTTGTAGACAAGACATCTGCTGTTGTATGCTCTTGGCAATTTCGTGCCTGGTTAACGTGCAAATTAGGGATTAGCAACACTAGCAACCAGCATTACGGTTCCACATATGTTAAGAGCGGGAAGCGTGTCACACAGCCGCTGTCTGTGCGCTTATATTACTCATAGCTAATTATTATTTTTCGTGCTTCTGAATTCACAACGCTCATTTCTCGTTTTCTGATTAATAATCTCCCTAAGGACTGAACAAGTTGTCATTGTTCCTCATTTCCTCATGCGACTTTGTTTCTTTTTATGTACAACTGGCTTGACTCGTAGTATCACCCTTTTCCCTTCATTAAAGTTAATTATCACGGGAAGAGAATTCCCTGCTGTTAAGAAAAGTTTTCTGATATCTCCGTGGTCCAGGGAGCAGAATATTACTAGATGAGATCATTTTAATCTGAGGGTAGGAGAAGCCGTGACAGGCAGGACTCCTCGCTTCTATCACTTTAACTTTCAATTCGCAACATCTATTGACGGCGATATCGTCATTTCCTAGTAGGCTCCTAGTGGACGACCGCTAGCCCGTAGAGCCAGCAGCAGCGGCGTGGTGGCTGCCCAGCAGGGGTCGGGCCAATCAGCGGCCGTTAATTGGCAGAGCCTTCCCCGGGCCCCAGGCGAGCTCAAGGGCGCAGCCTCCGGGCGACGTACTTTTCCGCCTTCGTAAACACGCACGTCCTGCGTAGCGAGGGGCTATGGGCGGCCGTCGTGGCACTAATGGACGTCCAGGGTGCTCGTTAAAGGGAAGCCAGATTTGTCGCAAGCGGCGCAGCGAAGGTCACCGAGAACAGATTTCTTGTTTCACTTTGTGTCGTCAAGAGTTCTTACAGAAGGTGACTTACAGCAAACGGTGTACGACAGCATGCGACGAGCAGCGTGTAGACCGTCCGTCCAAAACGACCCTGGCGTATGAGCGCTGTCAGCACAGTAAATACGGTGGCAGCCTGCACTAGCAACTGTCAACAGCAGACGTTCCAACTACACTCGCTTGCGTGGCCTCGGACGAGACCCACCATATGCGACGGTACTCGGGTTTTAATTTTGTCTGCTACGGTTTGGCTGAAATTTGGTGCAGTTCATGGGAAAGAATTCAAAAAAATTAAATAATAGAAATAAAGTTTGGATGTCCACTGTTTATAGTATAGTTCTGAACCCCCACGTGCTAATGCATGAAATAATATTTAGTGAGAACAATCAGTAAAGAAAGACGTAAAAATGGGCAATCCTAGTGTGTGGTTGGATTTAGATATGCTGGTTACGCTACCTCTGAGAGGGGAAACACACACACACACACCTGTCGCATGTTCTCAGTACCTCGCCGGCCGGGGCGGCCGAGCGGTTCTAGGCGCTACAGTCTGGAACCGCGCGACCGCTACGGGCATGGGTGTGTGTGATGTCCTTAGCTTAGTTAGGTGTAAGTAGTTCTAAGTTCTAGGGGACTGATGACCTCAGAAGTTAAGTCCCATAGTGCTCAGAGCCATTTGAACCCAGTACCTCAATTGCAGTCTAAATAAATAGGGGCACGAATTGCTAGTCTAAAATCATGTACCCACTTACAAAAGTTTAGATTTTACAGAAAACTTGGTTAATTACTTATCGTCACCACAAATGAAATTCAAGTCCACAAATTAAATCAGTGTTGGGTTATTTGGGGAAGGTGACCAGACAGCGAGGTCATCGGTCTCATCGGATTAGGGAAGGATGGGGAAGGAAGTCAAGTCCCACACTGTCTAATCGCGAAAAATATACTATGTTCAACCTGATACCTTGGTGCAACTGCACAAAAACTTGAAGTCCACATGAGTTTGTCCCACACGAAAATTATTATAATTTGGTTTGTGCACAAAAATATTTCATGTCCAACTCACAAGCTGAATGCAACTCCAACAGGGTCTTTGTTCACCCCAGATGTCGGACGCGAAAAATTCCAAATTTACTAAGAAAAATATTCTAATCTCGTCAAGGACACTCCACAAAAATGCATACTCCGTCGTTAGCGAAATGCGACTCTCTTGCCGCCCATGTAGATCAAACCACCGCAGACCGCGCTTCACCAAACTTCTAACTACGACCTTCTCTTCCAAAATGGCTACAGCATTTGGAAACCCTCGTCCTGATGTGAGTCAAAAGAAACACTTTATATTACGTTAAAATACTAAAAACATAATTTTAACTTTTTATACACATATTATATATAAAATTAAATAAAATTTTCCTTGCTATTTGTATATGAGTTTTGATTTTTATGTCTGTAAAAGTTTATTCATAAATAACGATTTTGTGCTGACGATCGTGTTTTCCAGGTTTTATAAAGTAGATAAATATGAATAAATAGAGTTTACCATATTGATGTTTCCTACTTACATCTCGTCTAGCATATTGACGCTTTTTTATGATTTTAATTATTATTTAGTAAAACAGAAAATTGCGGAGCAAAAGACACATTCCAGGCCGTAATTAAAAAACTGTGTAATGTTTTAACATGTCACTCTGACTGCCTGATAGAGCTCAACGAGATCTACCCATTGACACTTGATTTGTTCTAAATGCATAATGCATTTCTGAAATACAAATTTTTGCTAGCTACAACAATATAGCAAATATTCAATTTGCAATAACTTATAACGTATTTCAGTTATCGATGGCGTGTCTTTACTGGCACAATCGTCTTCACACCGAGCGAGGTGGGGCAGTGGTTAGCACACTGGGCAACGACAGTTCAAACCCACGTATAGACATCCTGATTTAGGTTTCCCTTAATCGCTTCAGGCAAATGCCTTTGAGAGGGCACGGCCGACCTCCTTCCCATCCTTTAGTAATCCGATGGGACCGCTTATCTCACTGTTTGGTCCCCCCCCCCCCCCTCCAATTAACCAACCAACCACAAATTCACAGGAAAGGGCAACGCTTTGACGACATAACGGACGTTCAGGCCAACGTGACACGAGATTTGAACAACATCCTAAAAAAGAACAAACAGTTCCACATGGTTGTATGGACGTTCTGTACGTTGTACTACGTTGGGGGGACATTACGTTCAACACCTATATCATTAAAACCGATAGTTTAACTTTTCTCTGTTTATTGTACGAGTATTTCAGTCTTGAAACTTCTTGCAGTGACAGGGTACAAATAGCGTGCAGTGGAAGAACTCGATGTTACTTTTGTAACTACTCCGTCGACAGACCCTGGCGGGCGCATCGGTATCGACCAACCGTCGTCTCATCCTCTGCCAGTGGCGTTATTAGATACGATATGGAGGGGCATGGCGTCAGCACACAGCTCTCCGACGGTCGCCAGCTCTCGTGATGGAGTCATTGCTTGTCGGTGAAGCAGCTCCTCAGTTGGCATCTCGAGCCTTAATGCACCCCGGACCAGTCGTCCCACTAAGGAAATATCCTCACAGTGCCGGTATCGAACCCAGGTCCTCTGCATGGCAGTCGGTCGCACTGACCACTCAGCCACGGAGGAGCACCGATGTTACTTTGCTGCAGCAGTATCCAGGTTACTTGATACACTGGTGTTTTCTCTGGAAAAAAAATAAAAGGATCCACATGGTATACTGCGATCGTAGAAAAATACGACTTTATATGGTGGTAACATTGCGCACAGGGCCCAACGTGTCCGTTCTTTCCAGAATGAATTTTTCAATCTGTAACGGAGTACTGTGAAGCAATTTCTTGTCAGATTAAAACCGTGTGTCGGACCGGTACACACACCTTCAACTTTACCTTTCGCAAGCAGTCCCCTTGCTGGTGGATCCATCGAGGCAAAATGGTTCAGATGGCTCTGAGCACTATGGGACTTAACATCTGAGGTCATCAGTCCCGTAGAACTTAGAACTACTTATACGTAACTAACCTAAGGACATCACACACACATCAATGCCCGAGGCAGGATTCGATGCTGCGACCGTAGCAGTCGCGCGGTTCCGGACTGAAATGCCTAGAACTGCTCGGTCACCGCGGCCGGCCCATCGAGGCATGTGTCCTTCCTTAAGAGAGTCCAAGTCTCGTAAAGTTTGCAGGGTAACTACTTTGCAGTTTGCGAACGAGCACGGGGGTACTGTCACAAGAAAACCTTTGAAGGCGGGTCATTAGTCGTCCCTGGATGGCTCAGTGGGTAAGAGCATTGACCGCACATGGCAAGGCTCCGGGTTCTTGTAATGGTCCGAGACAAAGTTTTAATCTGTTTTTTGTGTAATTCGACTCTGCCAACGAGCGCGATAGCACGCAGTGGTGATACACTGGAATTACAGTCGGGAATATGGCAGTTCAAACTAATGTTTTTCCGTGATTTCCCTGTATGGCTTAAGACTAGTATTTGGGTGGATCCTCTCAAAGAATATGCGGAGTTTACTTACGCATCTTTCCCCAGTCCGCACTTATGCTCCATCTCTAACGAAATCATCACCAGACGAGACATTAAACTCTAATCTTCCTTCCTTCCATCCTACTAGAGCGTGAGCGAAGAACAATCTATGTAGGTGCTACGAGAATCGTAGCATCTACATTCGCCGGCCGAAGTGGCCGTGCGGTTAAAGGCGCTGCAGTCTGGAACCGCGAGACCGCTACGGTCGCAGGTTCGAATCCTGCCTCGGGCATGGATGTTTGTGATGTCCTTAGGTTAGCTAGGTTTAACTAGTTCTAAGTTCTAGGGGACTAATGACCTCAGCAGTTGAGTCCCATAGTGCTCAGAGCCATTTGAACCATCTACATTCATTCATTTACACAGCCAGGCAGCTGTGAAATCTCTAATAGCCGCTGCAACGAGATCAAATATCGTCGCAGAATGCTTTGGCTTCCTGTGTGGGTAGTGGAAAGCAATCAGGTACACCTACTGTGCGTGCCTAGTCATCCAGGAATTGGCGGTAATGAACAAGCAAATAAGATGGCTAGGGCAGGGCGACGACTCAGTTTGTTGGACTGGAACCTCTCTTAACCATCACTCAGAAGATAGATAATTCTAAATTCCGTAGCTGGATTAGGAGGCGGCACTTAGAATACTGGAGACAGGATCCTGCAGACCACAGCGCGCGCGACGACTGTTCAGAACAACTGTAATATCTACGTGTACTTTTGTTAATTTTTTTTAATTGCCATGGGAATCTGCGGATGAGGTTCATACCTCAAATATGTTGTCTCACTAAATAATATCAGTAAGTCAAGAAAATGTGTGGCTCGTAGTGGTTGCTGAAGAACAGTTTCATATAAAGACTATAATGCGCGGAAAAGTCTGCTTTCAGGAGTGCCGGTTCAGGCAAAGTTGGAAAGAGGGCAATGATGGCCTCTGCGAGGGGAGGAACTGTCTGATGAAGTGATAGGAGGAGAAATGGGAGTCCACAAGTGAAACACGGGGGATTTACACTATTGGCCATTAAAATTGCTACACCACAAAGTAGACGTGCTACAGACGCGAAATTTATCCGACAAGAAGAAGATGCTGTGATATGCAAATGATTAGCTTTTCAGAGCATTCACACAAGGTTGACGCCGGTGGCGACACCTACAACGTGCTGACATGAGGAAAGTTTCCAACCGATTTCTCACACACAAACAGCAGTTGACCGACGTTGCCTGGTGAAACGTTGTTGTGATGCCTCGTGTAAGGAGAAATGCGTACCATCACGTTTTCGACTTTGATAAAGGTCGGATTGTAGCCTATCGCGATTGCGGTGTATCGTATTGCGACATTGCTGCTCGCGTTGGTCCAGATCCAATGACTGTTAACATAATATGGAATCGGTGGGTTCAGGAGGGTAATACGGAACGTCATTTTTTCGGATGAATCCAGGTTCTGTTTACAGCATCATGATGGTCGCATCCGTGTTTGGCGACATCGCGGTGAAGGCACATTGAAAGCGTGTATACGTCATCGCCATACTGGCGTATCACCCGGCGTGTTGGTATGGGGTCCCATTGGTTACACGTTTCGGTCACCTCTTGTTCGCATTGACGCCACTTTGAACAGTGGACGTTACATTTCAGATGTGTTATGACCCGTGGCTCTACCCTTCCTTCGATCCCTGCGAAACCCTACATTGCAGCAGGATAATGCACGACCGCATGTTGCAGGTCCTGTACGGGCCTTTCTGGATACAGGTAATGTTCGACTGCTGCCCTTCTAGCACATTCTCCAGATCTCTCACCAACTGAAAACGTCTGGTCAATGGTGGCCTAGCAACTGGCTCGTCACAATACGCCAGTCACTACTCTTGATGAACTGTGGTATCGTATTGAAGCTGCATGGGCAGGTTTACCTGAACACGCCATGCAAGCTCTGTTTGACTCAATGCCCAGGCATTATTACGGCCAGAGATGGTTGTTCTGGGTACTGATTTCTCAGGATCTATGCACCCAAATTGCGTGAAAATGAAATCACATGTCAGTTCTAGTATAATATACACTCCTGGAAATTGAAATAAGAACACCGTGAATTCATTGTCCCAGGAAGGGGAAACTTTATTGACACATTCCTGGGGTCAGATACATCACATGATCACACTGACAGAACCACAGGCACATAGGCACAGGCAACAGAGCATGCACAATGTCGGCACTAGTACAGTGTATATCCACCTTTCGCAGCAATGCAGGCTGCTATTCTCCCATGGAGACGATCGTAGAGATGCTGGATGTAGTCCTGTGGAACGGCTTGCCATGCCATTTCCACCTGGCGCCTCAGTTGGACCAGCGTTCGTGCTGGACGTGCAGACCGCGTGAGACGACGCTTCATCCAGTCCCAAACATGCTCAATGGGGGACAGATCCGGAGATCTTGCTGGCCAGGGTAGTTGACTTACACCTTCTAGAGCACGTTGGGTGGCACGGGATACATGCGGACGTGCATTGTCCTGTTGGAACAGCAAGTTCCCTTGCCGGTCTAGGAATGGTAGAACGATGGGTTCGATGACGGTTTGGATGTACCGTGCACTATTCAGTGTCCCCTCGACGATCACCAGTGGTGTACGGCCAGTGTAGGAGATCGCTCCCCACACCATGATGCCGGGTGTTGGCCCTATGTGCCTCGGTCGTATGCAGTCCTGATTGTGGCGCTCACCTGCACGGCGCCAAACACGCATACGACCATCATTGGCACCAAGGCAGAAGCGACTCTCATCGCTGAAGACGACACGTCTCCATTCGTCCCTCCATTCACGCCTGTCGCGACACCACTGGAGGCGGGCTGCACGATGTTGGGGCGTGAGCGGAAGACGGCCTAACGGTGTGCGGGACCGTAGCCCAGCTTCATGGAGACGGTTGCGAATGGTCCTCGCCGATACCCCAGGAGCAACAGTGTCCCTAATTTGCTGGGAAGTGGCGGTGCGGTCCCCTACGGCACTGCGTAGGATCCTACGGTCTTGGCGTGCATCCGTGCGTCGCTGCGGTCCGGTCCCAGGTCGACGGGCACGTGCACCTTCCGCCGACCACTGGCGACAACATCGATGTACTGTGGAGACCTCACGCCCCACGTGTTGAGCAATTCGGCGGTACGTCCACCCGGTCTCCCGCATGCCCACTATACGCCCTCGCTCAAAGTCCGTCAACTGCACATACGGTTCACGTCCACGCTGTCGCGGCATGCTACCAGTGTTAAAGACTGCGATGGAGCTCCGTATGCCACGGCAAACTGGCTGACACTGACGGCGGCGGTGCACAAATGCTGCGCAGCTAGCGCCATTCGACGGCCAACACCGCGGTTCCTGGTGTGTCCGCTGTGCCGTGCGTGTGATCATTGCTTGTACAGCCCTCTCGCAGTGTCCGGAGCAAGTATGGTCGGTCTGACACACCGGTGTCAATGTGTTCTTTTTTCCATTTCCAGGAGTGTATTTGTCCAATGAATACCCTTTTATCATCTGCATTTCTTCTTGGTGTAGCAATTTTAATGGCCAGTACTGTAGTATTGCAGAGTGTGACAAAGCAATATTCAAATTGGTGTGTAGAATCTGCGAAACTTGAGACATACCACCAGACTTACGGAAAATATCATGCACACAATACTGAAGGTGGTGAGAGGAGACAAAGGCGATAATTATCACACAATCAGCCTAATAGTTCACGCATCCAAATTTCTAACAAGAATAATATTCAAAAGAATGGAAAAGAAAATTGAGAATCTGTTAGCGACGATGAGTTTAGCTTTAGGAAAGGTAAAGGCAACTGAGAGACTATTCTGACGTGTTTGATAATGGAAGAAGAATTAATCAAAATCAAGACACGTCCACGAATCAGACTACTCAGAAAAAAGTTCGACAATGTGAAATGGTGCAAGATGTTCAAAATTCTTTGGAAATTTTTGTCAGCTATAGGGAAAAATCGGTAATATAAAATATGTACCAGAACCAAGAAGGAACAATAAGAATGGACGGCCAACAACGGAGTGCTCAGATTACAAAGTGTAAAAGACATGTATGCAGTGTTTCGTCCTCACTGTTCAATTTATACATCGAAGAAACAATGACAGAAGTATAAGAAAAGTTCAGTAGTGGGAATTAAATTCAGGGTTAATGATATCAATGATCAGATTAGTGGTGATAACAATATCCTCAGTGAAAGTGAGGATGAATTCTAGGGCCTGTTGATTGGAACGAACAGTCTCATGAGCACATACTATCGATAGGGAGTAAACTGAAGAAACACGAAAGTAATGAGGACTAAGAAAAAGAGACTGACGATAAACTTAACATCAGAGTTGGGGACCGCGAATTACCGATGTGAAGGAATTCTGCTTTCGTGAAAGCAAGTACGTAATACATTACGGGTGACGCAAAGAAAATATTAAAAATAGACTAGAACAGGCAAAGATCACATTACTGTCTACTAATATCAAACACTGGTCTTAATTTGAGGATGAAATTTCCGAGAATGTTCGTTTGGAGCGCATCGATGCGTTTGAGATGTGATGCAAAAAGAGAATGTTAAAAATTAGGTGAACTGATAGGAAATGAGGAGGTTCTCCCCAGAATCGTCGAGGAAGAAAACATATGGAAAGCGCTGACGACAAGAAGAAAAGAGATGATAGAGCATGTTTAGAGATATCAAGGAATAACTTCGATGGTGCGAAGGGCTTTTAACAACTGACGCAAAACTTTACCCCTCTACTGGTCGATGTCGGAGCCAACATCCTGCTGCATCAATAACCTCCACGTAATCCATTTACTGCTTCCCGCGGAGAGCATCCATCATTGTGCCAAACAAATGGAAGTCGGAAGGTGCGAGATCAGGGTGGTAGGGTGGATGAGGAAGAGCAGTCCAATGAAGTATTGTGTTCTCCTCTCGGGTGCGCACACTTGTGTGAGGTCTTGCGTTGTGATGGAGAAGGAGAAGTTTGTTTACATTTCTGTAGCGACGAATACCCTGAAGTTGTTTCTTTAATTTCCTGAGGGTAGCACATAAACTTTAGATTTAATCGTTGCACCACCAGGGGGAAAATCAAACACAATAAACCGTTAAGGGTCCCAGAAGACCGTAGACTATATCGCCTGATGGTGCGGCTTCGAACTTTTTCTTCGGAGAAGATGTGCTGTGGCACCACTCCATGGATTACTGTTTTGTTTCCGGTTCGCGGTGACGAATCCATGTTGCTTCGCCCATGATGACGTTTGAGAAAAAATTGTCACGATCGGCCCGACAACGCGCAAGCAATTCCGCACAGATGGTCCACTGTTGCTGTTTGTAGCCGGTGGTCTGTTAGCCGGCGAGGAACCCAGTGCGCACACTTTTGAGTGCCCCAGCTGATGGACGAGTGTGTCGGCGCTACCAACAGACACGTCCAGTGGTGCACCGAGGTTTTCGACTGTGATCCGTCGATCACCTCGAGAGAGTGTCCGCACGTTCCATTATTGCAGGAGTCACAGCCGTGTACAGATCGCGATGATGACAGACCGCTCGCCCAACGACTCAGCTTGCTTATGTTAACTGCCATGTCTCTGTGGACACTCTGCAAATGCCTATGAATATTTGCGAAGCTATGTTTTTCCTCCTGAAGAAATTCAATGGCAGCTTTCTGCTTGGAACACACCTCCGTTACGGACGGCATTTTGAAGGCTACGTATAGCACAGCCACCTAACGGAACCTAATGAAACTATAGAGACTGAAGCGGGTATATTCCACCGTGCCCCACATCAAATTCCGCTTTTTTTTTTCAACAGAACTGGCCGAGAAAAAAAATGGATTGCATTACTTATTGAACGCCCCTAATACCTGAGGGAGCTGTAGAGGGTAGAAAGTGTAAAGGAAGACAGAGATTGGAACATGTCTAACAAATAATTGAGGGCGTTGTGAGCAGGTACTACTCAGATATAAAGAGGTTGGCACGGGAGAGGAATTCGACTTCTCCCGGATGATGCCCTCTCTCCCTCCATTTACCCCTTCCATCAAAAATGGTTCAAATGGCTCTGAGCACTATGGGACTTAACATCTGAGATCATCAGTCCGCTAAAACTTAGAACTACTTAAACCTAACTAACCTAACGACATCACAAACATCCATGCCCGAGGCAGGAATCGAACCTGCGACCGTAGCAACAGCGCGGTTTCGGACTGAAGCGCCTAGAACCGCTCGGTCAGAACGGCCGGCTATCCCTTCTATCAACTCTGATCCTCACCTATCCCTCCCTTCCACTGTCCTTTTCCCTCTGCCCCCCTTCCATCCTGTTTGTTTTCCGCCTACCCTCTCTCTGCCTTCCTTCACTCCACTGAGTCCTTTTGCTCTCCCCTATACTGCCTTTCCCACTCCTTCTAATGTCCGCCTAGCCCCCCTTTTTTTCTCTGACTCCTCTCTCCATCGGCCCCCCCTTTTTCCCCTTCATTGGTCCAGGTACCCCCCCCCCCCTAAATCTGCCGCCGTGTAGCCTCTACAGCGCTGTTTAAGTGAGTGTTCAGTGTTGTGCGTCCCCTGACAGTGTTGCGAACAGCCACCATACTGTCGCTAGTTGTGTTTTTATCTCCTGCAAACAGAAACCAGACTGTCGCCGTGCTTTTTAATTGTGCGTCTCCTTCCTGTGTGTCTTTATCCGCATCGTCAACGCCGTGTTTTCGTACTTTAAGTTCCGCAATTTTCCGTCATTTTACTGTTATTAAAAACGTCATCGTTTTATCGCCTTTTTATATTCTTTGTTCTCTCACCATTGTTTGTTTAATTTTTCTCTCGGCTGTAGACCAGCGTATTAAGCTGCTGTCAGTCCGCCCCTCCCAGGTAGGGGGGAGGGGGGGGGGGGAAATCGAAAATCAATAAAGGAAAAAAAGGAGAGGAATTCGTGGAAGGCAGCATCAAAGCAGTCAGAAGATTGCAGAAAAAAGAAAAACGAGAAAAAGTCGAAAAGAGCCAGCGCCTCTCCTACTGCCGTCGAAGATATGATATGAGCAAAAAAGTGCATACCACCTCTTAGGATGAATCTTGGCCAATTGTAGTCACACAAGGGGAGACCACCACGTTTGGACCACGGATTTACTTCAAACTTTGTACACTTTCAGTTGTCCATTAAGACAACATGATGTGGAAGTTGTAAGGCGTGCTCTTTAGGAGATTTCGAGAAAATCGCAAGAGAAGCATGTACGGTACATTGAGCCCCGAGCACGAGATAGAGGCGGTCATGTTGTCAGCATTCAATCTCCGTAATCGATGGATTGCTGGATCGAGTCTCACTCATGTTTTTTAATTTATATTTTTTCCAGCACTAGTCACACTATTTTATACATATTACATCTGGATTGTAATATGATGAAAAGAAACGTGCATTTGCATGAATTTTTATTGGTTTTCCAACCTTATTTGGTTGTTTGCTAGTTTTTAACATCGCAATAGATATTATAACCATCGACAAGTAAACGACCAAATGGATAAAGTTTTCCTGAAAATATATGCCTGTTGTGATCTCCGAAATGCATTGTACCTGCTATCAGGTAAGGTACCGAGAATACTCAGAACTTCTCTGCACCTGGACGTTTCGACCTGCAGACACAGATTTCAAGTACGAGGAATAGGCTTGGAAAGCCCAAGTCAAACATCGTAAATAAAGGTGTAAATAACTTTCTTCAGTAATACAATGAGTTACAAAGTTACAATATACCAGAATGTGATAGTAATGTACGATTAACCGTCGGATGTGGTTTCGACGTTACAGATTGTTGGATGATATTTTTTCATACACACACCGAAGAAATAAATTAAAACAGCATCTACTACATCGAATCAATACGATTTTCCCGCATGGACAAGGAATCTTTAGAATTTTTAAGGAAAAAGAAAAGGCCGTTGACATTTTCAAAAAAAATCCCTTTCAATATGGAAGCAAACCATGCGTAACGCAACATTTTCGTAGACATAGGTGATGAAAAATGGCGATGTACGACAGAATGTATTTCAATAGCATCTTCACGAGGAGCATGAACAAGTATCAAGTGTTTTATAAAGATGTTTAACTTGCTTATAGAAATAAAAGTCGTATACTACACTCATGCCCATAAATTAAGGATAATTGCAGAATGTGGTACCACACAACATGGCACTAAACAAAACTGGCGCTATTAGCATAGGCACATAGGGAACACACACGACACAGATCTTTAAGTCCAAGGTATTGGTAATAAGTTGTGAAAACCGTCCCAAAACACATGTACTACAAAACGCAACTGTTTCCTATGCATGTACCCCGACATCAGTATGGGATATGATCACCATGCACACGTACACAGGCCGCACAATTGGTTAGCATACTCTGGATCAGGTGGTCGAGCAGCTGCTGGGGTATAGCCTCCCATTCTTACACCAGTGACTGTCGGAGCTCCTAAAGTGTTGTAGGGGTTTGACGACGTGCAGCCATACGTTGACCGAGAGCATCCCAGACATGCTCAATGGGGTTTAGGTCTGGAGAACAGGCAAGCCACTCCATTCGCCTGATATCTTCTGTTTCAAGGTACTACTCCACGATGGCAGCTCGGTGGGGCCGTGCGTTATCATCGATCAAGAGGAAGATAGGACCCACTGCACCCCTGAAAAGGCGGACACACTGGTGCAAAATGACGTCCCGATACACCTGACCTGTTACAGTTCCTCTGTCAAAGACATGCAAGTGTGTACGTGCAAAAATCATAATCCAACGCCACACCATGAATCCACGACCTCGACACAGGTCCCTTTCAAGTACATTAAGGGGTTGGTATCTGGTTCCTGGTTCACGCCACATGAAAAACCGGCGAGAATCACCGTTCAGACTATACTTGGACACATCCGTGAACATAACCTGGGACCACTGTTTCAATGACCATGTACTGTGTTCTTGACACCAGGGTTTACGGGCTCTCCTGTGACCATGGGTCAGTGGAATGCACCTTGCAGGTCACCGGGCGAATAAATCATGTCTGTTCAGTCGTCAGTAGACTGTGTGTCTGGAGAACTGTTCCAGTGGCTGCGGTAAGATCCCGAGCAAGGCTGCCTGCAGTACTCCGTGGCCGTCTGCGGGCACTGATAGTGAGATAACGGTCTTCTTGTGGTGTTGTACACTGTGGACGATCCGTACTGTAGCGCCTGAACACGTTGCCGTAATCTTGAGATCACACTTTATGGCTCACGGAGGGCCCGTGCTACGACCTGCTGCGTTTGACCAGCCTCCAGTCGCCCTAGTATTCTACCCCTCATTACATCAATATGTGTCTTTTGAGCCATTTTCAACACACAGTCACCATTAGCACGTCTGAAAACGTCTGCACACATACTCGCTGCACCATACTCTGACATGCACCAACACACCTTTGCGTATGTGGACTGCTGCCAGCGCTACCGCGCGACGACTGCAGGTCAGATGCACCGCATGTCATACCCCCAGGTGATTTAAACCGGCAAACCGCCGACCAGAGTGTTGTTTCAGCATGTTCTTATCCTTAATTTATGAGCATGAATGTATTTGTTATAAAAACAAAAATTAGTAAACTGCGAAATACCATCCGAAACTCACTAAAAGTGTATGCAAATAAGCGTGTGTTTTCATCATATTTTCTTTGAAACGTAATATGTGTGAAACAATATAACTAGTGTTAAAACAGCGATCCACCGACTATACAGCTTGAACGCTAACCACATGACCGCATCCATTTCGAGCTCAGGGTCGCGACGTACCGGTAAACCATTGATGCGTAAAATTTCTCTTGCGATTTTCTCGAAGTTGCCGAAGTAGTACGCCTTATTGCTTGCACATCATGTTGTCGTAATGGTCTACTAAGAATGTACAAAGTTTGAAGTAAATCCGTGAACCGGATATCGTGGCCACCTGTAGTTTCAGTTGGAAGAAGTTTACACGTTTGTACGTATTGAAGGTACGAGATGGAAATGCAGATGAAGATCTTGGTGCCGAGGGGGGGGGGGGGGGGGGTTGGCGGGAGGCGGCGGCAGAGGCGTCATAATCGATGTGTGGTGTGGTGCGCGCGTGGCGGACGGCCGCTGCGGCGTTCCAGCCCAGCCAAGCCGAGGCCAGTCGCAATCAATGGGCGCCGTCGCGTCGCGGCGGTGCTTGCCGTGCCGCGGCGTGGCGTAGTGTAGTGTGGGGCTGGAGGCGGCAGGCTGGAGGCCGGGCGCGGCCCGCCCTCGGCATGGCGCCACCCCCGTCGCCGCTGGCCGGGTCACCGACAGCCGCAGCCGCAGTCCCCACTGGGCCACTGGAACACCGCCACAAGCGCGAGGACGGGCCATAGCTCTCGGCCGCCGTCAGCATTCCTGGCATATTCGCACTTGCTCAGCCAACATAATGCCAGCTACGTGACATGTATTCGCAATTGCGAATACGAACAACCATCAACGTTATAAGGAAATGACGACAATGAAAATTTGTGGCCGGCCGTTGTGGCCGAGCGGTTCTAGGCACTTCAGTCCGGAACCGCGCTGCTGCTACGATCGCACGTTCGAATCCTGCCTCGGGCAGGGGTGTGTGTGATGTCAGTAGGTTAGTTAGGTTAAGTAGTTCTAAGTCTAGAGGACTGATGACCTCAGATGTTAAGTCCAATAGTGCTTAGAGCCATTTGAACCATTTGAAAATTTGTTCAAATGGTTCAAATGGCTCTGAGCGCTATGCGACTTAACATCTGAGGTCATCAGTCCCCTAGAACTTAGAACTACTTAAACCTAACTAACCTAAGGACATCACACACATCCATGCCCGAGGCAGGATTCGAACCTGCGACCGTAGCGGTCGCGCGGTTCCAGACTGAAGCGCCTAGAACCGCTCGGCCACACCGGCCGGCCTGAAAATTTGTGCCGGACCGGGACCCGCAACCGGATTTCGTGGTTTACACTATTCGTGCACGACTCGCGGCCGCACCCAAACTTCCATATGTCTCAACCATGTGTCTATAACATGTACTCGTGCGCACATTATGTAATTTCCGTACGTGTGTATGAGCTACATGTACGTCCAGAACTTGGTCTACGGGTGTGATGTGTTCCACAGACCACTGCTGAAAGCAGCGACACACCGCAGATACATTGTGCCCAACATATTCAGCAGTCAGTCTATAGTTCCATCCAGCTATGCGACCCTGTTCGAATGGTTGAAGCAACAGGAGTATGTACTCGTCTGTGGGCCATGGTTGTATCCTGGAATCAATCATCTCTACACTCAGCACTGTCACTGCCTGCAGGGTCAAAACAGACTGTGCACTTGGAGGTCTCCTGAGTGGCATCTGATCGCCGATGACCGTGCCAATCAACAGCACTACAGACACTCAGCACATTAAATATTACACTGAAGAGCCAAAGAAACTGGCACACCTGCCTAATATCGTATAGGGCCCCCAAAAGCACGCAGTGCCGCAACACGGCGTGGCATGGACTCGACTAATGTCTGAATTAGTGCCAGAGGGAACTGACACCAAGAATTCTGCAGGGCTGTCCGTAAATCCGTAAGACTGTGAGGGGGTAGAGATCTCTTCTGGACAGCACGATGAAAGGCATCGCAGATATGGTCAATAATGTTCATGTCTGCGGAGCTTAGATGTCAGCGGATGTGTTTAAACTCATAAGAGTGTTCCTGCAGCCACTCTGTAGCAGTGTGGGATGTCACATTGTCCTGCTGGAATTGCTCAAGTTTGTCAGAATGCACAATGGACATGAATGAATGCATGTAGTCAGACACGATGCTTACATACACGTCATCTCCGTAGTCGTATCTAAACGTATCAGGGGTCCCATATCAGTCCAACTGCACATGGTCCACACGTACAGAGCCTCCACCAGCTTGAATAGTCCCGTGCTGACATGCAGGGTCCATGGATTCATGAGGTTGTCTCCATACCCGTACACGTCCATCCGCTCTATACAATTTGAAACGAGACTCGTCCGGCCAGGCAACATGCTTCCAGTCATCAACAGTCCAATGTCGGTGTTGAAGAGCCAAGGCGAGGCGTAAAGCTTTCTGTCGTTCAGTCATCAAAGGTATCCGAGTGGTCCTTGGTCTCCGAAAGCCCATATCGATGATGTTTAGTTGATTGTTCGCACGCCGACACTTGCTGATAGCTCAATATTGAAATCTGCAGCAATTTGCGGAAAGGTTGCACTTCTGTCACGTTGAACAATTCTCTTCAGTCGTCGTTGGTCCATTTTTTGCAGGATCTTTTTCAGGCCGCAGCGATGTCGGTGATTTGATGTTTTACCGTATTCCTGATATTTACGGTACATTCGTGAAATGGTCGTACGGGAAAAATACCCACTTCATCGCTACCTCGGAGATGCTATGTCGCATCGCTCGTGCGCTGACTACAACACCACGTTCAATCTCACTTGAATCTTAATAACCTGCCATTGTAGCAGCAGGAACCTATCTAACAACTGCGCCAGACACTTGTTGTCCTATATAGGCGTTGCCGACCGCAGCGCCGTATGCTGCCTGTTTACATATATCTGTATTTGAATACGCATGCCTATACCAGTTTCTTTGGCGCTTCAATGTATATCCAAGCGGTAATGAATAGAGTTCTTGAGGGTGTTCTCTATTTCCGGCAATGTATGTCACTTCGATGTGAGGTATGTTGTTCTTATGATCACGTCTTGCTGTCATCAAGCATCCAGCAGTAATGTGCACTGTCAAAGCTAGTGTCCAGTTGCCAATTCTACTGCTGACCACCGAAGGAATCATTTCTGTCAGTGGTTCTGTGTGGACTGGTTTCACTGAGTGCGCATGGGAATTGTTCCCGGCCATGAACTTTATTTTTCTAAGAGCCTCCATAACCGGCCTAACATGGGCCCTCCTGATAACTAGTAAACACCACGTCCAAAAATGTTCAAATGTGTGTGAAATCTTATGGGACTTAACTGCTAAGGTCATCAGTCTCTAAGCTTACACACTACTTAACCTAAATTATCCTAAGGACAAACACACACACCCATGCCCGAGGGAGGACTCGAACCTCCGCTGGGACCAGCCGCACAGTCCATGACTGCAAACCACGTCCAGGTGCATGTTCACACCCTGCTGAAGAAGCGGCCATGCACGGTTCTGCTGTACACTTCACGACAGCACAACATATTTCTAAAAATAACATACTTCACATTGCTTTGATGTTTGTATGAAGTAGTCCGAAGTTAGGCTAGTGACCTCGAAATCGATCGAGTTATAACAAAAGAACTGAATAGCATTGAACTGCGATCTGATGCAAATGCACTATTTCTCTCAACTTATACGGCTGCGTTCCCATGATTCCATCGACAGTATAGAGTGTAAATATGATTTGCAGTGTCACCTGAATTGTAAGGACTCACAGGTCATTTAACAACAGAAGCATCGGGATACAACTTGACTTTTTATTCGCAATTTTTCGTCATATAATTCCATGTCATGTGCCACTAAATAACTGCTCAAGAGCATACCAACTTTTCTACGAATATTCACAGGAAGTAGGCTAGAGAGAGTGATTCTGGCATTGAGGATAAGAACGTGCCAGGCCAGGGCAAAAGTTAGTGAAAGATCACCCAAGATAAATCCAATAAAAGTGTAGCTCAACCCCAGTTGGCACTCATATACTTCTGCGTTGTTAACGCATCAACAGTTACTTCCTACATTGCTGAAAAAAATTAATATGCTCCCCTGTACTATTCTAAGACTATGGAGACTAAGCTAGTTAACTTACAGGCTGTTAAAAAATGGTTCAAATGGCTCTGAGCACTATGGGACTTAACTGCTGTGGTAATCAGTCCCCTAGAACTTAGAACTACTTAAACCTAACTAACCTAAGGACATCACACACATCCATGCCCGAGGCAGGATTCGAACCTGCGACCGTAGCGGTCCCGCGGTTCCAGACTGTAGCGCCTATAACCGCACGGCCACTCTGGCCGGCTTACAGGCTGTTAATGTTTACAATTAAAAGCCTACTGAATAACGTTGAAATAGCCGTGACGCTATTCGCCGACGGCGGTTATTGTCTATCTTGCAGTTTTCCAAACATTTCCTCATACCGACACCATTCTAATACATGCAGGTCCACGAGAGACCCTTTCACCAATATTAATAAAAGAGATTCCATTCTAACAAATGATATTTTAAAATAATATTAAATTTTATATTTCTAGGTGGAGTATAATTACGCGTTACAAGTACACAACTTTTCAGTACTATTATGAATTCCATAATTCATGTGGGCTTGACATGCAATACAAATCTGTGTTATATTACCTTAGATGTAGGAAAATTCACAAGCATTTCTAATCCAACTTCCCCAAACTTCCGCGTTTAACTGTTTGTATATTAATCGTAAGAGAAAGCGTACTTCCACACGAATATGTTGTAGAAAACTGCATTAAAACGATGAGTGCTGTTTCACGTAGATGATGGTAATCTTCCTGAACAGAAATCCGAAAGTTTCATAAATCTGATTCTTGGTACTTAAATTTTAAAGTGCTGTTGTTCTTCAGCACTGGCAGTTCCTACCCTGCCAGTACCTAACCTTCAACGAGTTGAAGTTCACAATACTGGGAATCGCGAAAGGGTTTCTTATTCCATCATACTGGTTTATATCTCGTGTTGGGAAATATCCGTCCAACCTCTCCTTCAGTCGCACTAAGCGGTCATGAAGCAATAGTTACTAGCTGCACTCGTTTAAAGCATGGTGTGCGGTTGCACTGAACCAAGAGAAGGATGTTCTGTATTATTTTAAGAGATCGTTTCCATTTGTTTTACATTCAGAATAAACTAGACTCGCGTCATGCCTGATGCTACTGCTCAAAACCCCGGAATGACGGAATACCCAGTTTGGAAAACTATACTCTACAGGAAGGTTGCAACGTCAAAAGGCTGTGTCGGAATGTAGCATCGACGACGGGGGCAACAACTGACAGTTGACCCTGAACGTAAGTAAGTATAACATTTTGCGCATACATAGCAATAAAACTCCACTACTGCAGAATTTCACTATTGGTGACAAATCGTTGGAAGCACTAACTACCGTAAAATATCTAGATCATCCGGAGCGACCTCAAGTGGAATGACAAAGTAAAACAAATAGTAAGCAAATAAGACGCTGGACTGAGATTTATAGGAAGAATCTCAAGGAAATGTAATTCGTCTACGAAAGAAGTGGATTACGAAACACTTATTCGACCGATTCTAGAATACTGCTCATCAGTACGGGACACTTACAATGGTGGATTAATAGAAGAGACGGACACAATCCAACAAAGAGTGTCGCGTTTCGTCACGAGATCGTGAGAGATGTTACACAGATGCTCAACAGACTCCAGTGGCAGACACTACAGAAGAGGCACTGCGTTCCAGTTGAGGGTTACTATTAAAATTTCGAGAGAGTATGTTCCAGAAATAGTAGCTGACACATGATAATAACAAAATCTCATCATGATAAATGACCACAAATCAGTTCTTGTAGATTACAAAGAGAAAAACACGTACGAAAGAGTACAAATCCATTTTTTTTCCTACTTCGCTTCATGTACACTGGAGAGTAAAAGGAACTGGTACACTTGCCTGATATCGTGTAGGGCCTCGCAAGCAGGCAGAAGTGCCGCAACACTAACGTCTGAAGTAATGCTGGAGGGAACTGACACCATGAATCCTGAAGGGCTGTCCATAAGTCCGTAAGAGTACGAAGGGATTGAGATCTCTTCTAAACAGCATATTGCAAGACATCCCAAATATGCTCAATAATGTTCATATCTGCGGGGTTTGGTGGCCAGCAGAAGTGTTTAAACTCAGAAGAGTGTTCCTGGAGCCACTCTGTTGCAATTATGGACGTGTGGGGTGTCGCATTGTCCTGCTGGAACTGCTCAAGTTCGCCGGAATGCACAGTGGACGTGAATGGATGCAGGTGGTCAGACAGGTTGCTTATGTACGTGTCACCTGTCAGAGTCGTATCTAGACGTATCAGAGGTCCCATGTCACTCAGACTGCACACGCCCCACACCAGTATACAGCCTCTACCAGCTTGAACAGTCCCCTGCTGCCATGCAGGGTCCATGGATTCATGAAGTTGTCTCCATACCCGGACACGTCCATCCGCTCGATACAATTTGAAACAAGACTCGTCCGATAGCCAACACGTTTCCAGTCATCAACAGTCCAATGTCGGTGTTGACGAGCCCAGGCGAAGCGTAAAACCTTGTGTTGTGCAGTCATCAACAGTACACGAGTGGCCCTTCGTCTCCGAAAGCCCATGTCGATGATGTTTCGTTGAATGGTTCGCACGCTGAAGCTTGTTGATGGCCCAGCATTGAAATCTGCAGCAATTTGCAGAAGAGTTGCACTTCTGCCACACTGAACGATTCTCTCCAGTCGTCGTTGGTCACCTTCTTGCAGGATCTTTTTGCGGCCGCCGCAATTTCGGAGATTTGACGTTTTACCGAATTTCTGATATTCACGGTACATTCGTGAAATGGTCGTACGGGAAAATCCTCACTTCTTCGCTACCTCGGAGATGGTGTGCCCCATCGCTCGTCCGCCGCCTATTTAAAACCACACTGAAACTCATTTAAATCTTGATAACCCGCCATTGTAGCAGCATAACCGATCTTACAACTGCGCCAGACACTTGTTGTCTTATACAGGCGTTGCCGACCGCAGCGCCGTAGTCCGCCTGTTTACATATCTGTGTATCTGAGTAGGCGCTTCAGTTTATTAGGCAAATTGCCTTTTATGGTACTCCATCCCATTAATTTTTTTTGAAGTGCTACTGTTATATAATCTTCTGCATATATCGAAAATCACATTGTACAATCAACAGCTAATACGAAAAACCTTCTATATTGGTGAGCGTTTCGATTATGACAAATGACCATCAGACACAAAAAGTTTTTCAGTAATAGTATTTGTGTGCATACATGCGTGGCGTCGAACATTACTTTCATTATCTCATGATCATAGTCATCATCATCTTCGTTATCATCAACATCAGCAGCAGCAGCAGTATCATTACCAACATCATCATTACCACCATCACCATTATCTCATCACCATAAGCTGTTTATCTATTGGCAGATGACATCACTGCTGTCTCCATCTCATCCCGTTTCAAGCCAAGTGCTTTGTAGCCTGATGTCTTCCTCTTTTCGCTTCATCGAGTAGTTTTACTCTTCTTATTCCTATTTTATTCTACAGTATTCAGACACCCATATGTAACGCGAAATTGAACACTAGATGTGAGAGACGGATCCGGCTGCATAATAGGAGGCAGCTAATATTCCGCTGTCAGAAGAAAAGCATCAACAGCAGAATGAGTCGATAAGGACAGCTCAGTGACTTTGAACGTTGACTAGCCACCAAGCAGTGTGTGGCGGAGGGCACGCCTCAGTACAAGCTCTAATTTCCCTTATCTTTGAATGGTGATCATTGAGCGATTTGAAAGTTAGTGGTAATAATATAATATGCTCTACATCCTCGGTGAAGATCGGATTTAGGAATTTAGTGAGCAGCCCCTTCCGTTTAGCGCGCCGTCTACCTGCAAGTGTACCGAACGAGGTGGCGCAGTGGTTAGCACACTGGACTCGCATTCGGGAGGACGACGGTTCAATCCCGTCTCCAGCCATCCTGATTTAGGTTTTCCGTGATTTTCCTAAATCGTTTCAGGCAAATGCCGGGATGGTTCCTTTGAAAGGGCACGGCCGATTTCCTTCCCACTCCGAGCTTGCGCTCCGTCTCTAATGGCCTCGTTGTCGACGGGACGTTAAACACCATCCACCACCACCACCACCACCACCTGCAAGTGTGTCCCAGTTCAAACTTTCTATGAGATTTGTAACGCTCTCGCGATGGCTAAATGTACCAGTCACGAACCTTGCCGCTCCTCTTTGAATTATACCCAACTGGTGAGGGTCCCAAACAGACGAACAATACTCTAAGACTTGAACTAACGTATTGTAAGCTATTTCCTTTGTTGAAGGACTGCACCAACTTCTCGCTGAATAGACTACGGATTGCACGTTGCACTTGAACAATGGATTGACTTCGCGCAAATTCGAACGCACAATATGATTTCTCGTGTGGTGTAGTCGCTGTGTCAAAACGTCGAACCTTACTCTATCCAGTGGCATGCGTAATGTGTTTATGTGTTTCTATCTCTTACAGGTTGTCTGTTTTAAACAGCTGAAATCTGTTCCTTCTTTACGAATAGCCCCAGTACAATTGTGTGAAGAGTGCCGCATTCCTGTATAGTGGTCTCGGACGGGTGCTGCCAGGGCACTGCACAGCTGAGGCGGTGTCGCCTGCCGCCTGGCGACGCCGCCTCCGCCGCCGCCGCCGCCGCCGCCTTGGCGCCCACCGGGCGGGCGTCGCGGCGCCCCAGGGTCAGCCCAGGCCGCGCCGCTTATAGGTCACTCCATCTGGGGCGCCGCCTCTCAGCGTGTTCCTCCCCTCCACGTCGACCGCACCTTCGTATCCGGCGGAACTTCACCATCCAACTCTCACTGCCTCGGAGAGTCTCGATTGGTTGGTACACTGCGGCAGGCGAAACGTTCTGGGACTGGTAGCGAAGAACGAGGTCTTTTTACATCAATCGTCTTTCGCTCACTTATTATCGCTGAACACGAGGAGCACTACGAGCTCGGATGATTATGCGTGTTACAGCGCCGCTTCCGGGACGTGGAGGTGCATCGGCCCCGGATCGATCGGCGGATTAACGACAAGGACCGCTGTGCAGGCCAGCCTCGATGTGTGAACAATGGGCTGGTACCCAAGTCTCGCCTCAGTTACGCAATTCGCAAACATTTAGAAAAATTTCGCTCAGTTTCACACGAATAAACCTACACACAGACAATTAGGGTACACATAATCCGTCCTGGGGCGCAGCTGGATGGCGACAGGAAGGGCATCCCGCCGCCCCTTAAACTAACCGCTAATAAACATGCAGGCGATGCGGACCAAACGCACACAAAGAAGAAGAAGAAGTTATATTTATTTATTTACATGCTCCATTACAATATTTATAATACTGTGTGTGTGTGTGTGTGTGTGTGTGTGTGTGTGTGTGTGTGTGTAATGCTTGTATTGGATTATGATGATGATGATGAGGAGGAGGAGGAGGAGGAAGAGAGAGGGTGAAACCGGTGCTCGCACATAGCCTACTCCTCACAAATAGCACCACATGTATTTCAAGCTTCATGTCCCCATCCGACGGACGGATTACCGTCAACGTATTATCATCAAAGTATCACAGGCTTTCACTTTATGAGACACTGAGGAGGGGTTTAGTATTTACACCAGTACACTGGCACAAAGTCTGGTAAAAAGTTTTGAAAAACACAGCCCTCAGTCGCGAACACAATTAATTTATAGCCTAGGTTTCGGTGTCACAGGCGACACCTTCTTCAGACAAAATTAAAACTAAATGTTACAGCATGGCGTACCAAAAAATAGCTTCCGTCATACCTGACGGCGTCAGATAGTCAGAATTAAAATAAAATGCAACAGAGGTGCAAGCCACTAGGGGCTGCCACGTGTCCTCTGCTACAGTCAACACTGTGTTGACTGGGTTCAGCGTCAGGGTGCGTCGATTTCACCGGCAACCGCTACCTGAGAGCCCCAACCTCTACTCGTCACCTCACACTCCGTCCTTATCCCTTCTGTTTTGACGTGTTGGAAACTCGCACGCGATTGAGAGCAGGTAGAGGTCCGCCATGCAGTCGCAGTGTGCGCACACAGGCAGATGGATCGGCCACCAGCTCAGTGGAGGGGGAGGGGGGCATTGGCCGACAAGTCGGCCTGTAGATCGGCGGCTTAACGTGTTGTTTTTATGATAGCTGCATTGCCGAGCGA